>NC_091569.1:13376154-13398654 GCF_042767895.1 Penaeus vannamei | reverse complement strand
CCTCAGAAACTGTGATGTTACCGTGACAATGCTTTCACATTTTGTGTGTATTACTCTGCTACAGGACTTACAAAACAAATTAAACAGTATCCAGTCATGGCAGCAGCAAGGTGGAGTTGAGGAAAATGTTAGTGAAATGCCCCTTACACATTACTGTAGGTCAGGTCAACAGGAATGCTTTACTGTTACTCTCTGATAAATTGCCTTTACCAACTTGAGTATTATTATATTGCTTCCATAACAGTGTATAGGCTCTTCAGTGACAAACACAGCATGTCAAGGCAATCTTGATATGGTTTTTTATGGTCTTTCTCATTTTCCTTATTTTTAACATATCCTTCCTTTTTATTATATACATGGCACTTTTCCTACTACCCTGTGTATCAGAGAGGAAGCTAACAGCATGAGCCTTTCCATTTTCTTCAATACCACCAAGTGTGCTCCTGACACCTGAGACCAAGTTCATAGGAAACATCCTTAACACTGCCCACGATGCACCGAGTTACATGATATATAGAGACAACAATGATTATGAAGCAACTTATGGTAGTGCTTGATATGCATTCATAGGTCACAGAACTTTGAATTTCTTATTGCAGGAATCTGTCTATATTGCTAACATATTCAGCAAACCAAAGTAATCGGTTTAGTCATGTCATTAGCTCAATTGTAACAAATAAATTTCAATAAAAACATACCGCGACAGAATGGAATTACTCTAGTTGAGAAAATTCTTCTTCAAAAATAATATTCACGGTCATCTTACTATCTCTTACATCCTCATCCTCACTCATGCTTTAGTATGCTACATCACATATTTTTAACTCATGAAAATTATGCTTATCGTATAAACCAGCCTTGGCAATATTTTATTCATTTATTCAATTTAAGAGTAATAAGTATAGCTGAAAAACATTTGGACATTCACTAAGTAACAAAGACAGTTATTGGCAATATTCTTTCCCCTACTTCTTCTAGTACAGCGAGATGTCTAAGCCATCTTTTGTCCTTTTTTTTTTCCTTTTTTTCTTCTTTTTTATTTTTTTGCAACAGTCAGTTCTACAGAAAATAGTTTCGTGGTATGGACTGGATCTGTGCCTTTAACTGTTCCTTGCACCTGGTAACTGGCTGGCTATTTCGAACACTCTTAAACGAGGACCATCTGCTTACTCTGTCAAACTTGGCTCATCTGCTCATTCACACAAAAAAGTTTGTACAAAAAGTACACTTAAACATTAATATAAAGTGAATGGTCACATTGTCAGTATGAAACAAAACAAGTTTCTTACAAAAACATGAAAAAATAAGTACTATAACCTAATATCATGATCCTGGAATACACAACTATATATATATGTGCAACACTGTGGAGAACACTAACCTAAAACAAAAAAGAGAGAGAAAGAAAACATTAAACTAAAGACCAACGTATCTGACCTACATCATGGTAACAAGGCAAGGGTTCAGTGTCACACCAATAAAAGGTTTCTCATTTTCATTATACTTTTTTCTTTTAACAATCTAGTTATAAAAGTAAAATGCTTTTCTCTGAAGTTCATATCCAGTCATCAGAAGTACAGATAGCCTTCAGGGTTCATGCAGCATTGGAAGTTTGGACACAGATTGTTTAAAATTACATTCATAAATTGAAATGGCTGAAAAACTTCTTGGGAAGCATTTTACTTTGTTTTCATTTTCTATAATGAGTTAATTCATCATGTATAGGTCGAAAGTAAACCCATGTGAGGGAGTAACACCCCTATTTACATGGATGATTCTATATGTACTTTGTGTTTAGACATCTTTAATAACTTAAACCTACATTTTGTGAAAGCACTTATGATGTTCCATTTATGCAATTTCTGCAAGTAGTTTGAGAGCACATCCATGTCAATATATTTTCCTGTTTTCAAACGATGACACCACACCAAGATTTGCATCACCAAATACAGTTGTATGCAATACACTAAGAGGACTCTGCCAATTGTCTAACCTGAAGAAAAATTTCTTTCACACAGTTACAAATTTCTCATAAAAGAAAGTTATTACCTACAATATAAAACTTTTCTTCATCTTGGTCTTCATAACTAACACTGAAGCATATGCCCATATATTGGCACATTAGAAGAGGTGATGTTTACACACATTAGCACCCAATATTGGTTCTGTAATTTTGAGATCATTTTTTCTTCATTCCTTCATTGTCATTATACATTTTGTGCTATACTATCTACAAAATGAGCTACAATTTCCATCTGTGTTTGAGAATTAAAACATGCTGAAGGAAATGACCGTGGCATCTTGTCGCCTAGATGTATTGAGGGATGGCATTTCCAATTGTCCCTCCACTGACTTGCTCTGTTGTCTTGGCAATTTTCTTAAAATCCAGCTTCAGTGTACTAGTAATAAATCTTTTCTTAACACAGCTTCTCTGACATCACCCATGACAGTCTTGAGAAGGCAGCTTGGTTTCACTCATGCTATCACTGACATGAGCTTTGTGGTCATCAGTCAACGGGAAGCAAGTCGTCCACTGTCTCTTGTTTAGTTTCCATGGAAATGACATCTTGGAGGGTGCAAGTTTCCAACATAATATTTTTTTGATTTCAACTCTTTTAAATATATAAATCAGATATTTAAATACATGATAAAACTTATTGCACTATCTGCATTTGGCCATTCATGAAGTTTCTGTAGTGCTAACTCTGGGGAGTTGAAGAAAGTCTCACTACATGAAAATTCTTTCACACCAGCCTTATTATTATTTTGAATGAGCCCAATATTTCTTTCTCAGCAAGACACAACACAGCATCTGCTTTTCCAAGAGAGAGCACCTCTGCAGCACAGAGATAAATGGTTCATTCTAGTGCAACTTATCACCACTAACTGCCTACAATTATTTGCTTACTCTAGCACCCGAGCTAGCCTGATTGTTTTCTCAGGTCCACACAGATTGCAGGCGAGTGCCGGCAGGCCTTGATAGTCAGTCTACGAAGTGATCAAAACTGTCTAGGTACTCCAGACTGGCCAAGTAGCAGAACCTGTACTCCTCCTAAAACAATGAATAAAGTATATTGGTAAGTTTGTGTAAGAAAAAAATGGGTGTCTGCCATTTTACATATTCACACTAATTAGGATTCCCCAAGGACATAATGAGTTTAGTAGGTAAATCCTCCGAGAACCACCTGTCTGTAGATTTTATGAAAATATGCTACATAAGAAAACTGATACAGCAAGGAAATTATTCTCAGCAAGAATGAGCTAAATCCAAGATTAAAATGACATACCTGATTATAGCATAATCTTGATTAAAAAATTGAACTGAGGATTACAAATAGATAAAAGGTCTGAGCAATAACTTGACATTATTCTATTACTCAAGATAATGGCATGGATAAAAAATAATAATCACCTGTATTTGGGCAGATCTCATAAAGGTAACACTCAATTTAAAAATGCCGTAGATATTGTTCCGGCACCGGATTTTATAACATTTTGGCTATTCGTCCGGCATACACTCACGCTTGAGAACTGTCAATAATTCTGTCTTGGTCATTTTACACAATATTCATAGTCGTATCGAGACTGCTGGGATATTTTTCCGGCGTTTTTTGTCGGAAGCCTGCACTGAAGAGCTTTTTCCGGCAGGGGCGCACATCAAAATTTTTATTTATTCTTAGGACCGAGTGGACACACATGCTATTTTTGCTACAATCCCCTACTCCCGCCAACAATGTTGGGGCATCCCGTGGGGAATCGGGGGTTGGGGGGGGGGGTGATTTCGTTCATACCATGCATTTTAAAAAGCAAAAGAATGGGAAATTGAAGATCCGAGCCAAGGATACCATTTCAGATGATAAAGTGAAAAATATAAGAACCCGAGAGAAGATTCGGCCATGGATGATTTGACACTGTGTTGCGCGAATGAACGAGCGAGTGAACTGCATCTTGAATGCACAACTACCAGTAGGATCGCTATATGAACCAAAAATTCCTCCTAACCCCCCTCCCGATTATCTATCTTCCTTACCGGTACTTCTAGGTCGCCACTGACTACACTTAGTAATACAAAATGAGTTTACCTTAAAGCTGGGGGGACAGTGGCTGGGAAGTGATGAACCGCAGACCCCCTCCCAATTGCTGTATTTTCCTATCGTGGGCTACGCCCCCGGACCCTCTCCCAATTGCCGTATTTCCCGATGCCGGCAAACAATAAGTAGGAGTACTTCAACTCTGGCTTTACTTTCTTATCCGGTGTATGCTTCAAAGCTGCAGCAACAATCCTTGAATCTTTGACATAAAACTGTGCGAAAGTGCTCTCTTGAAATTTGGTCAAGCTGTCCTTCATATCAGCAAAACTGACAAATTCAGTTCCAACTTAGAAGGAATCCATAATCGATGATCGACCCTTAGCCATGAACAATGAACAACATAAATATAGCGCTGAAGTTTGTATGCAAGGCTAATGCGCGAGTGTGTTTGTACTCAAATAGTTAGTGCGCCTGTATGCTGGACAAATAGCCAAACTGTTAAAAAATCTGGTGCCGGAACAATATCCAAGGCAATTTAAAAAGGCTGATAAATTTTTCTCTTACCTCTGTCTGCACCATTGCAGGACGCTGTGTGCGGAGGTTGCGGACGGTCTGGAACATGTCAACAACACCCTCATACTGCATGCGCTCCAGGACCTGACTCAAGGTGATAAAGACACCGGTACGTCCAACGCCAGCACTGAAAGAGCGAGTAAATTGTCAGGAAAAGCAGGCGAGTTTTGATTTTCAAAAGGCTTGTGGGATTTGACTGCTTTGAATTTTATTCTCATAATAATCCTAACAGATTGCTATTATTTTCAGTAAACTGCAGCAATTATTTACCTTACACTCACAAAAAAACTATCTGTATTTCCATCAACCATCATCATAAAGTTAGTTCTCAGTGTCATCCTATATTATATATATTTTTTTTTTCAATACAATGAATGAACATCACCAAAATAAGGTGTCATCCTGAAGAACATTAGCATATGTCTACATTTCCCTAAACGGTTCTTTTCAGCATTACCTGCAGTGTACAGTGATAGGCCCATCCTGTCCAAACTGCTCCTTTGTCTTGTGCACTTGGCCAATGAAGTCAATGAACCCTTCTCCAGACTTTGGCACACCCTGGGTTACAGAGGGAAAATAATATGTGAACACAGTACTAGTGAAATGAAATATAGGTACGTATGAAACATAAACATGTATTATTTAAATATTTTGAGTCATTTTATTCTATTAAGAAAATATGGTTGAATAACCTTAGCTGCTAACAGACACAATCCTGAACAGCTGATGAAAATTGTTTCTAATGGTTTCAGCTTTACATATATTACTGTTCAAACAAGCAGGAACAAGATATGCATTATGCAAATGGTATAAAGAAAATCAAGTGTTCCTATACAACAGTAATTCTTAAATGTTGAGCAAGAATAATTTAGGGTCAGTGAAGGAAACTCACCTGTTCTGGCCATTCAATGAACTGGAACTGTCGTATGGTGCGAGACTGTCCATCTCTAGCATCAGTAACCTTAACAAAATAATATTTAAATAAATAATCAATAATTTCTCTTTGTCATTAATCTTGCAAATGACACATATCACATATCTTCCAAAATACATCATATTAAACAACTTTTTTAATAATTTCAAACTGTGTTTTAATAAATCTTTAAAAATGTGAACAATTTAGAAAAGCATACTGTACCTTAAACTCCCTGAGAATATACTGAGGCATGTTATACTCAGCTATTGGATCCACCACATAAAACTGATATCGTTGAGAACGTTCATTTGGCCAGTACTGGTAACATTTTTCCTAAAAGAAAAGAAAAGAAAAAATTGATTACATGTGTTCATAATCCCCTCAGGCCCCATAACTCTTGACTTGAGGTACAACCATGCTTTGGCCAATATGGGTAATATCTCTCTTACATTTTGGTCCAGTGCTCTGAGGTTGTACCAGAGTACTAACATGATCACACAAATATAAGTTTGCTTAAACTCCCCTCTGTTTTATTTCTTAGATGGTAATTAATGCTACACTGTTGTGTTTCCCTATTCAAAACCAAAGAATTCAGAAATCAGATTATTTCTTATTGCACTTCTAAGCAAGGAATCCTGGTATTCATCTTTGCTTGTAAAAAAAAGTTGTCAAAGAAGACAAAAAATGTATTCCCTGCATTTTGACTTCCAAGAACAAACTTCGTCAGGTGCATAATACAAGAAACAGGAATATCTTAGCAATGGGAAGAAGAAGAAAAAGAAGACTTAGAAAAAACATGAAGACTTCTGATTGGTGTTTGCCTGCTCTACCCACTATAACATGCAGTAAAACCTAGAACACAATAAAAACACACCCTGCCCATCTCCTTGAGCTTGGTGAGCATGACAACAATGGTGGAGTTGTGTTCCCAAAGCATCCGCCAGAAGTCATCAACTGTCTCTTGCAATGGACCTTGTGTTGCTATGTAAGCACAGCGATACCTGGAAAGTAAATTTGTAGATAGTTTGTGAATGCACGAGTAATTAGAAAAAGCGTAATTATTGGATAGTACCTCATTATGACAATACAATTCCCATCTATATATGACACTTTGATTTATGTATCTATATCAAATAAAAAAAGGAAAGAAAAACAAAGGACTGTCTTTTAACAATTATAACAGAAAGTCCAAAATAAACTCACCTATAGCCATCAATAAAGCTGGCATTAATGTAGTCTGATCCCTCACTGCCACGGAGAGGCTGAAGGCAAACACGAGTACTTTCGTATGGCAGGATGTTTACTAATCGGTTCTTGAATTTGTTTACAGGCAGGTTGGCACTAACAAACCTCGATGGTTGGGCCTTGATGTTTGCTAGACGCTGTGGGCAATAAATGTTATCTTTATTAATCAATTCATCCTTTGCATTCTTTTTAAAGTGTAATCACAAACAGAAACAAGGTTTTTACTTATTTTCCTTTTTCATCTCTGGGGAATTAAAAATGTCCTTCCCCCCACCAAATAAAGAAGAGGAACAAGTAAAATAAGATGATGATTTGCTCACCTTAAATTCCAGTTCCATGCCTGTCACAGTATCACCAGCTTCAACAGCCATTAACTTCTGGATATGCGAGTGTAAGCTGCGTGCTGGCACCTCTGATGCCCCTGCCATCACAGCCTCCAAGAGGGCATCATGTATAAAGATGTATTGGTCTTCGGTTTGGACCTGAAATTTTCAGAGGTATTAAAAATCAATGTAAAACAATAAGATGTTTGAAGAAAATTTTGGAGAAAAAAAAAAAAAAAAAAAAATGGTCATAGCTGGTGCAGAATATTACTAAGTATAACAAAGAAATCAAACAATCTCAGTGGGACACTCCAGGTATTACAAAACCTACTGTCAAATTGAATAACACCAATACAAAAAAAAAAGAAACTACTTCAAGATTCGACATATATCTTCTGCGAGTCATACCATGTAGTTCCTTTGAGCGCGCAGACAGGTCACATGTCCATAGATATCGACACTCTGTTCATGTTTTATCCTCTCCAGCATGGCATCAATGACAATAAAAGCTCCTGTTCGGCCAACACCAGCACTGAAATTTACAACACAAATGAATACATCTTTTTTTGCTAAGCTTCGTATTTTAGAGTAAAGAATAATAAAAGTGGATAATTATCTAATTCTACAATGAAGAAGAAGAAAAAAAGTTCATACCTGCAGTGAACGACAATTGGTCCCGAGTCTGGTGGGTTGACATGTCGCACACGCCGTAGGAACATGAGGAATGGTGTTGGGTGGTCAGGAACACCGTGGTCAGGCCAGGCGGTGAACTGGAATTGTCGCACTTCACGTCGGTCCAAATTGCCAGACTGTAATGAAGAATAGATAAGTAATTGAGGCACATGAAAATTAACTGTTTCAAGCTAACACTACTGACAGTATTGGTAAGTTTTGTGCTTTCCACTTACACTAAACAATATCAACTTCCCTGCTTATAGTGACACAGAGTGTATAACCATAAAAATATGTTATTCTTCAAGTATACCTATTTCACTTCCTGCACATCAGAAAGTGTTAACTAAGAAAAAAGGTACACCAAAATACCGTACTTACTCTCTGCAACTGGAAAGTCCTCACAGTGTAGGTGGCTAGTTCCTGAATGTCAGTCAGGGTGATGTGCATGATGCCGTAAGTTTCTGTCTGCGATACTCTCCCAGGCCAATACTGGTCGCACTTGATCCTAGTTCTCTCCTCCAGCTTAGTCATCATCACAATCGTACAAGAGCGCTGTTCCCAACACATACGCCAGAAGTCTCCAAAAGTCTCCGGAAGTGGACCCTGAAGAATTACAAATATAGATTAGATTGCAAAGCCTATAAGAGAAATTAAAAGAATTCTATTATAAATACTATCCATATGATGTGATCACTGCACAAAATTTCACAGTGAAAATCAAAATTAAATTATCAGACACTAACTTTTCTCAATTTCAAGCAAATCTTATTTAAATCACAGACTTTTTCAGTACATCAACTACTTTTCTCTTATGTTGACGTCTATGCAAATGCAATCCTGGTAGAATGATAATAGCATTTGAAAAGCCAAATTTCTTCACTGACCCACAACCCTCAATAAAGGAGCACCTATAAATGCCACTCAGAAAGGGATACAAAAATACATACCTGAGTGGCAATATACGCGTTTTGTTTGCGATAGCCATCACAAAAGTTGGCATTGATATAATCACTTCCTGGAACTTCTTCAAGAGTCTGGAGAACAACTCTTGAGTGGTCATATGCTATCACATTGGCATAGCGATTCTTTGGTTTGTTGACTTCAAGGTTACTATTATCCCAAGTAAACTGCTGTCCTGGTTCAATTGACTGGAAATGATATAGGAACATTAGGGGAAAAATAAAAAATAAAAAATTGGGAATTAAATTTCTTAATATAGCCATGAATAGAGTGAATTCAAGGATCAGACAAATCATAAACCCAAAAAGATGTGTAAACTGTATTTAGTCATAATCAAGTGAAGCTGTTCTCTAGTCTTCTAATGTGGATTTTGATTTGTAAAAAAAATAATAATAATAACTCATTTTCTTGTACAAATTTATTTTAAGTTGATACTAATTCTCTGGTGTACTGATACACCATATCTACATGAGTATGCAAGACAACAACACCTTAAAGACATTCCATACAAAAATATGAATTATTTTTGGTTCTTCAAACTGCCACTGACTTTGCTCATAAAAAAAATACAGGACATCTTTACCTCATACTCCTGTGAGAACTTCTGATTGTCATTGCTCTTGAGTCTCTCAATGTGCTCGGCAAGCTGTGAGATGGGGATAGGAGGGTGGGAGATCATGCCTGGGGTCTGGAAGTTGAGTCGTCGCATCTTCACTGGATCAGAGGGAGCAGCCGGGATGACGCCAACACTGCCTCCACCTCCACCGATCCCTCCACCCACATGACCACCGCCATGATCAGCCATTAAGGGCTTCGTCACCTGAGCCTGGTCACGGGACTTGGGCTGCCTGCGACGCCTGGGAAGGTGAGTGTTATGAGTACACTTGTGTATAAATATTACCTATGAGTTGGCTTGTGAAATACCATTACTAAATATCACCACTTGTGTGAATATACTTTCATGAAATATCAAAAAGGCAACAGAAGAGAAAATATTACGTCAATAGACAATGTGTGCAAAAAGAACAATGAGACTCACTTCCAAACAAAGAGGAACAAGAATAGAGATATGACCACCAGCAGTACAGCGCCAATGACAGGACCAACAATCATGAGCATTTCCATATCATTCCCAGGGCCTGGAATGGGGACATTTGTTCCCACGTTGTCAGGGATGGGCTTGGGGCGCTCTGGGAGCTTCCCTCTGGGTGCAGCTCGCATGTCCAACGAGATGAAGTCCGAGAAGGGTGATGAAGTGTAGAGGTGCTGCAGAGATATAAAACATCATGTAATGGGTGACATTGGTTAGGCCAGAAAGAATTAACAGCAGAAACATTGAACAGTACAAAGAACCATTCTTTAGAATATACTGCAAAAGTTGTGTTAATACCATATGCATTAATTAATGCTTTGTTCTGAAAAGACATACCTGTCCAGGAGTGTCGACAATGGCCCTTACGAAGATCTTGTACCTTCAGGAAGGGAGAAAAAGAATATAATATTAATCACTTTGCAATTACTTCAGAGACTGGAAAGTTTCAAAATCTTTACCAAAACACACTAAACCTCAACTCAAAAATACCTCTTGTTGTTTTGCAATGGTCTGTTCTTGAATCCCTCATAAATCTGACCATTACCAAGAGAGAAGGAATAGGGGATGTTGCGATGTAGGAACTTAGCTGCAATGTAGGGTCCTTCAGCTAGCGCTTCCTTGCTTCCAGCCTTATTGGCTATGAGCTGGAAGAGATCGAGTATTCAAAATTAATCTGCTAGAATTCTTTACAATTTTGTCTTATTTTGTTGTTATTTGTTTACCAGATTATTCTTGAATTTAGAGTATTTCCATTACCTTTTTTGGTTTGTTTCTGAATCCCCATTGAAAATCTTAAATAATTCATATACCTAAAAGGTGGAATATAGTAGTATACAAGATTTTGTTTTAAACAAGGCATACATGCTAAACAAGGTATATGCAGCAGAATCCTTTGCACTCAGTCCATTTTCTGCAATAATTTTGTATCAATATCAGTCCCCTTCTGAAACAAAGCATTGTGAAGATATTCTCAATCACACTAGGTTGTAGAATAAGGGGAAATTTTACTAATAAAGGCAAATGGATAGTCCACTGTAGCTTTAGATTAATCCTTTTGGTTTGTATTAATCTTCTAAGAAGCATTTAGATATTATCACCAGTAGATAATATCTTTAGATTATCATTAGCAAGTAGGTAACTTTTATGAGTGATATTATTAGTATGTATATTATACTTTTAGACTGTAAAGTATGTATTTCTTATGAGAATATAAGATTCTGCTGAATATCAAGAAACACAATACTCACACCATGATTGTGTATTTCAGGTGTAGATGAAGCGTGATGAAGTGATTTGCCCTATAATCATGTTTGGCAATGAGATACGGGAATTGATTAACAAAATAGAAAAGTTAATATTGTAGAAATCAATCCTTTTTGAGGAATCTGGGGGCAATGACAGGCCTGATGGATGGATAGATTGGGGAAAGAAAGGATGCATGAAAGGAAAGTAGGATTTGATTGGGAGGGAGAGTGAAAAAATGGAGGAAAAAATGAAAAAATAAAAATGTTTTGCAGTGCAAACACATGGCTAGTAAAAATCTGGTGTAACAATTCAAAAAACTGGAAAAATTGTGCAAGGATCAGAGTGCAAAGGTAAAAGCTCAAGGATAGGAAGCTGGTATCAAGAAAAGTTGACATGCCACCAGTTTATTTCTATTGCTAATATGTTTTAATCTGTATCATTCACAAGGCTTTTCCATAAATTTTACAACTAGTGCTTAATCACCTTAACATGTATTGTATATTCCACCAAACATGCTTAAATCATCTGGTTTTGCTCTTCTTGAAGCTAACTAATATTGTACAAAATGAGAATATTTCAAGTTGACAGTATGCTATTCAGTTCACAAATAACATTCTACAGTGTTTCCCAGATACTTACATCATCCGTGAGATACTGATCAGGGTTCTTAAAGGCATGGTGATTGTCCTCAGGCACAACTATAAGGTAATAAAAAGCTATTGGCCCGTACTCCTCTGACGCTTGAGGTAAAATCATGGCTATCTCATGGTCACCATTAACACCATAAAAGTCAGGCTTCACCATTGGCTGAGGAGCTGGAACCAAAGAGTACTGTCATCAGGACCCAGAAAGTTCAAATAATGACATCATAACTCAGTAAATTTCATAGTCTGTAAATATCACTACTAGCATTGTTGCTTCTGAAGTTAACACTACCACCAGTTGTCGTGCTGTTACTACTGAAATTGTTTCTACTACTTCTGTTGGCTGCTGCTGCCACCAATAAGTTTAATACTTATGTAAATAATCATACTTCCTTACCAATTGTTAATGTGAAAATCTTACCTGCCATCTGAGTTGTTACAGTGATCTTTGCAGGTGGACGGTATTCTTGGGTCTGCGGTACAGCAGTAACATTCACAGTGTAGGTGGTGAAGGGACGTAGATCCTCTATGATGAAGCTGTGCTTGCGCTTATTCACAATTTTGGTAGTTACACCAATCTTCTGGACTTGAGTTACACCTTGAGCATCAACAAACTCCTTCACTGCACTATAGGTCACCTGGTGGGTGGGATGATCAGTGAATTAGGTTTATTATCAACATTTCAAATAACGAATTAAATTTTTTTTCACAGTTACCATGTATTACTCATGTATTTTATTAATCCTTGAGACAAATGGGCATACTGAGAATGTGACATCTTGTATAAACAAAGGAATCCTTATACAAGATTCTCTGCCATTTCTTACCTTGAAGTGCAAAGGGTTCAGCTGAATAGGGGGGCCCCAAGTTAGATTTGCAGAATGTGTGGTGACATGATGAGCGCGCAGGTGCATTGGTACATCCACTGGCTTTACACGTACAGGTAGCATTGTTGACAAGCGTCCTAGTCCCTAGTAAAGAGAGCAATTTGTTTAATTTCTCTGTAGAATGAACTAAAGGTATTTTAATAACCAATCCACACAATGTAAGGTATATAATCTTTATCTGAAGATATTTTGGTCAAACTGAATTCCTGAAAATAGTAACAATTATATCAAATTAGTTGGATGTGCTTCAGAGAGCAAAGAAATGTACAGACTTATCAATCTAACCATGCACACAAATGAGGATGGCTGGGTTATTGCATGATTGAGATAGGGGTGGTGATGTCACTGGGCCCCACCTGCACAATTCAGCTTCCATGCTTTAGAGCACTTGACTCTCTAATTAGCTTTCAAATATCAACTGCTTCTTTCAAATTAATGACTGCATCATCCTTTAGACTCACAGGCTATTATCAATGTTAATAAATGATATTCACATCTGCTGACAACTTCTTCTAATGCCTATATGAAATACATCAAATATGTGCTTTTCAGCATTTCATCAAAAACTTGCTAATAAAAAAAAGTACTTACTGTTGCAGTCCTGGCAGCTACAGCAATGGCATACTCAGCATGGCGTTCCAAGTTCTGCAGTTCAGCCGAGTGGGTTACTGGAACTTTGATATGAGTCCACAGGTCCAAATCGGCTGATGGAGCCATTGTGTAAAACACCTGGTAAGAAAAGATTTGTAATCATAATTCTGAAGTAAATGAGAACAAAGTTTATCATTTTTATTCCATACTTACAATACTTTTATTACAGAAGCGTTCAAGTGTATACATACCTGATATCCTATAACTTTCCCACGTGAAGGAACGGGTTCCCACCATATTTCAATAGAAGATTCTGAAGTGGCGAGTCCTTGAAGGGACATGGGTGCTCGAACAAGGTCAGGCTCCGTGTGTAAGTGTACAACCTCGCTATAAGGACCAGGACCTTTTGAAGTCCAAGATCGAACCTGAAAAATAAAGGTATAAATTTGTTAACACTTCTTTCTCCTTTTAGTCCATTTAGAATTCAAAGAACAGCACATGCCTGTGATACATTATGTAATATGACCATATTACTATAAAAATATTAAACTTGCTCACCCCCCAAAAATAAAACATACCTTGAAAGTATAATCCATGTTCTCTTCAAGACCATTAAAGACTATTCTCCCTTCAGAAGTGTTCCTCTCATGTTTGAAGTCATTGTTCAGTATCACATTCTTGTTGAACTCCACATCATACATATGAATAACTCCATTCCTTTCATTAGGCTTGGGTAAATCCCATGTGAAAACAATAGTGCCTGGAGTTTGGTATCTGTAATGAAATGTTTCCTAGTATAGTCACAAGAACAAGAAAAGAAAAAAAAAAATGGAAGGAAAAGATTTTTTTTAAATCAAAAAGTATCAAGAGGTTAATATCTGTGGTTAAATGTAACCTGGCCTAATTCCCTCACACAAAAGAAAATTAATTTATGCTGAAAGGTATGTGCAAATGAAGCTGTGAAATACTAGGCATCCTAGGCTGTAATAAAAAGTAAACAGCAACACAGGATAAAGAAAAAATTATAAATATGTGTCAAGCTTACTTATATGTAATGTTGGTGGGCGGCCCAGACGGTGGTGCCTCAGGAGTCATATAGTATTCAACTGCTTCCTGACCGTAGTTGATGTGGTTGCGACCGGCTACACGTATCTCATACTCGATTCCCCTCTGCAGATCATTTAGCGTCTTGTGCAGCATGGAGCGTCCCTCAAGGCTGACAGTATTTAGCTTTTCTCCTTGGTGAAATAAAAGGAAATATAAACCATCTGAAGCCAACTGTTTCATAAAAAAATGAGAGAGAAAAAAGTATAACAAGTAAATACATTTATGTTATCAAAATCTTTATAATAATCAGTTTCAAATTTGTTGTCTATAGGCTTACCTCTTGGTCCATATCTCAAACGGTAACCCATTATCTCTCCATAAGTCTCAGTTGGAGTTTTCCATTCAACGAACACAGACAGTTTTCCATTAGCTTTGTCTATAGTCCCACTGAAACAAAGAATAAAAACATTAGCTTACAATAAATGTAATCATAAAATATCTGAATATATATACTGACATCTAATGTTTAATCCTTCATTCTATTTCATTATGAAAAATATAATGGATTCCCAAAAGGTTGACTTTTACAACACTATATTATATATAATCTTTCACAGCAAACTTACTTCACAATCAGAGCAGGTTTGTTGGGCACACCACCTGGCATCTGCACTTTTGTAGGCAGTGATCTCTCACCATCACCTTTTCTTGTTATAGCTGACACCTGAACCTGATACTCTGTGTCAGGGTGCAGATCAGTAACCACATAACTTGTTGCTTCACCATTGTGAACTGTGTATGGCATGGAACCAGGAATAATCATACTGCCTTCCTGAAAAAGGAAAAAAAAATCTCACTACCTTTTTTAGAATATCATAATATATTGCTAGAGCACTGTACATTTAAATACTGAAGTTATAGGCTTGGTAATAAAATGACCTGTGACTAATAGGTATTGTTAGTTTCTGTTAGTTTCTCTGTTAGTTTCAGAGAAACTAACAATCTCTGCACACCATGAGGAACATTTTATAAAGACAAAAGCCCTACTTCCAAAAAGCATCTTTCCTCACACTTCCTGCCATCTCCTGCACGTGGATCTGGTAGCCTCGAAGAATGCCATTTCTTTCCCTCTCGTTGGGGGGAGTCCAAGTAACCCTAATACTTGTGCTGTTGATGACCTCAACCTTCACGTTGCGTGGTTCACCAGGAACTATGAGGACAGTAAAGAAAGATTAGAATCATTTTTTCAAGGTAAAGGAAAGGATGCCTGAAAGCCAGCACCACCAAATATATCAACTTTTTACTTTGTCCATCAAAATGTAAAGTAATACAGGAAACAGCTATACATCTAGACCCTAACACAATTTAAACACAGTGGAAGTACTGAGAGATACATACCATTGCTCATGAAGATGTAGTCTATTAGATAGAAAATAATGCCAAGAAATTTTATCCCAATAACTTTCAAAGTACAGTAACTTTTCCTTAAAAATCTCTCAGAACAGAATACACATATGGCTTCAGTACAGCCTTTACACAGTAAAGAAAAATCTGCATATACCAATGATCCTTAATCAATGCATAAGAACAGTATTATGATAAACATGAACTCCAGTGATGTTCACTGTGATGTTTTATATCTAACAGTTTTACAGAAACACACCAAAAAATGTACTCTCCGTATGTTAAAACTGCTAATGACCATTTGCCTTTATCTGTAAAACTAGTCTGCATATTCAAATTATATGTAGTAGACATAAGAAGACAATACCAGTACACCTCCTCTGTTCTTGTTCCACTGTACAATAAGACAGAGATGAATAAAAATAAGAAAAATAAAAATAGTCCTCAAAAAAATAATAATACTGAAAAGCAACACACCACTTCTAGAGCAGCCTACGAAGCCTCGCGCGAGATACCGTAATCGTCGATCAAACTAAATTTCAGCCCTTATGTCAACATTATACTTAACACTTTATTTGACACACCACACCCTAAGGACCCTGAGAATGAAGACAGTAAAATATAAAAAAAAAGAAAAAAAAAGGGAAAAAAATACAAAATCTACTTGAGATATCGAGACACTTGTATCCCTTAAGCTCCATTTGGAAAATTCTCTGGGATACTTTAGCAAATACTGGTACACCTTATCAAATACAGGGACTTCTCAGTTCCCTTCCTTTGGTAATCATAAAACATTTGGGGAGGGACTCTAAGAATTATATTACCTGAATTTCCAAAGGGTTAGCGCATTACCTGAAACTGTACTTTGGAAAAATCACATCAAATACTTACATAGCTTCTATAGAACAAACAGCACATTTCAAGTTGAATAGGGGATAGAAATGCTGATTAATTTACTCTGACTACAGTAAAGGAAATACTATGTGAGTGGAAAGACAGCCCCTTTCTTGCACGTAATCAGAGGATGAGAAAGGTGGGCGAGGATAAGAGAGGACCGACACACAGCTTAGTTGGGTAGGAGGAAAGGCTGGACTGGTCAACTGACAGTCTCACAGTAAACATTCCACCAAACCTCGCAGATGACACGACATACATGCAATTCTCTCACAACGAGAGTTTAAAAAATGGTGCCATGTATAATTATCAGTTTTGACTGGAATGGGATTTCATAACATTCTTGACAAAATCTATAGTGTCTTTGGGATTTAATGAACATTACCCTTCATACATTTTGAGCAGACAGCTTTGAATTTAGCCCTTTGGCACTGATACAAAGCAAAACCAAACTAAAACATTATTTGAAATATATCTAAAGTGAAAAAATGCAACAAGTACTACATATCAATCAAAATAATTCCCTTACTTTGAAGACAATTCTAAATAGTTATGCATGACACTATGTTGAAAGTCCAATTCCTTATCTTGAACAGTGCAAAAGACAAAAAAATAAATGAAAAAAAGATGAAAGCAATTAAGCTACAAAAATGTATAAAACTAGAGTATCAGAAACTAAAAACAAATGGCATTAAAAGTAAGAATAAAATTCACACCACTTACTAGCACCACAACTACATAGCATTACAAACCCTGGTATACTTACGCAGCGGTTTAGCTGTCAATCGAAGGCAAGAGAGGAAAAAATGGAAACAATGCCATCAATAGCCTGCCAACATCCCACCTGAGTTTTTTTCTTTTTCTTTTTTTTTTCCTTACACCATCCAACATATTATCTGCTACAAAGTGTTGAGAAGAAAAAGATAATCCATGCAGGAGAGTAGAGTAGATAAAGATAATAGATGTGACAGATAAGAAAGTTTAGGTTTAATAAATATTTATATATAAATATATATACGAAGACTGAGCGAGAGAAAGAAGAGAGAGACAGGGAAAGACGAAAAGTACAGAGACAGTGTGGTGCTTGGTGCATGTGACAGTGAGTGTAAAGCAGTGGCAACAAAAGATAAATACTAAGCAACCTAAAGAACTATGGAAGAAAGAGCACGAAAAGAAACAGTAACTACGGAGACCAGCTACACCGTGCTCAGGGGAGGTTTTCAGATGCACAATAACTTGCAGCAAAACCACCCTACAGCAGTTACAGTGCAAGATATCCTACAGTAGCTAGCAGAGGAACTTGTCCAACAGCCAATGATACAGGATATGTACTGCACATCCATTAGCAGCTCTTCAAGCCTATTGTAGGGACTGTCAGAACAAACAATCTTAAAGCAAGAGGCATGAGAAACATTTCTCTAACAACTGCTTTAATGTGCTATCTTGCATCAGCTGAGATAAAAAGAATTCCACAGGATGCTCTGAAGGAAACATTCCTTCTGCAGCTGAAGGAGACACCTATCACAAGTACTTGTTTTATACTTTACACTGAAGGGTAAGGGAATCAAGTGCTGTAGGGTGGGAACATGTAAGGGTTTGTGTCAAGTCAATTTGGGGCAAGAATATGCTTAGTAATATAGATTATAGTTGGTTTAGAAATAAATTTTACTGCTACCTAGGCACTAGTGTAGTAAGTTAAGGAATTACAGTGTTTATGAGGACTGGAGAGAGGACTGCACAAGTGCTGTATCAACATTATCCTATGTGTAATTTACATGTGGCTAATAGTAAAAATGTACATTTACTAAGCATATGGCACCAAAAACATGAATCTCCTTCATCTTCATTTTCCCAGGAGGCAAAACAGCACAGAGGAACAGAAGGTATGGTATTATGTCTTGGGTTTGTGAGCCAGCGGTGTTTACAGTGAAGAGCAGGAGAAGGTTAAGGAACTGTTTATCCATGTTCAAGAAGGGGCAATTCTGGGAGCTAATCAATACATGACCTGACAAGTGGATCACTATTTCTTCATTTTTGTCTCTCTTACAGGTTTATGAACTTGATTGCTTCGCTTTTTGTGCCAATCAATCTCTTGACAGGTTTGAACTGGGTGAATATTGTAACTTGTAATTGTGAAGAAAATTTTTCTACTATGTTGTAATAGTGGGGAGAGGGTTGGGAGGCCATCCATGATGTATTAGGGTGGAGCAAGGCTGTCCTCATGTAGGCGGGAGCTGTACTTACTAATGTATCCTTGTAAGGGGCAGGGAAACAAGTGTGTTAGTTTGATAACAGGTTCATGAAAGGCTGTACAGAAAGTTTTGTTGTTGGAGCTGTGATAAATATATCTACTTGTGATTTCTGGAGTCTGGTTAGTATATAAAAATTCTGGCATTCTTAGCTTTATGACTTTAGCTAGCATAGAAATAAAGCATTCAAAATGAAGGAGAAAATAATGTGACACCTTACTACAAGCTCGGTCTATGCCATTATGACGTCAATTCTTTCATAATGATACTTGATCATATCTCAGTTGTAAGGAGTTTTGTAGTGCATATGTATCTTCAAGACTGATCTTAATGATAGACCTTTAAATTCTTAAAATCAGCAACAGTAATTGGGTGTCTTAGCACTCTGATACTGGCTCACTGTTACATCCAGTAACAGACTGATTTGTACCAATTTGCTGAGTGTAACAAGTTGTCACAACTTTCTTTACCTACAACAAAACTTGCATTAGAGAAAACTAGTTCTATCTCCTTAATTTTCATATACCATATTAGGAGCCAATTTTATCTGGGTTGATAAGAAAAGGAAAAACATTTAAAAAGAAACACTACACAGTTCATGTAAATCTGAACAAGGATTTTAGAGAATACACAATTCAAGGTGTTTTCATGTGACAGGGAAATAAAGAAAGAACTGCCGGAAATAACAAGGCAAAAATTGTTAAGAATGCCAGGTTGGTGGTCAGGACTCTCTGGGTCGACCATGACTGTGGTGTGGAATATCAATATTGTAAGTGTCTCGTGCAACAGTTTTGTGCTGATCACTACATGTGCACATGGTCATCTCTGTGCAGCTGTGAGCAAGGAGACCTATATGCCTTTACAAAGTCGCTTGCCATTTCATCTAGAGGCAAAGCTAGCCATTTTTATTTTCTAACTAAAAGCTGAGACTCAATTCTCCATCAATGTTATTTGTCTGTTAAGAAATTTGCCAATATACTAAAATGAACAAGTTCGCTGTATTCTAAAAATGTGAAAACTAAATATTGAGAATTTTTTTCTAAATCACTTATAACTGTTCATGAAAATTGCAACAATATCTCAGCATTCAACTGGATCTAGCATATCATCCCTGCAGGTTATATCTGCTTGACAACAGCCCTAAGGAATTGTTAACCATCATACAATTCTGTGTTGAACTACCTTCAATATTGCTTCAAATGGCCTGAAGTCTTACTGCAATTTGGGATTACTTTGCAAAGTTAATGCTTCTATCAATGACTATTTTGGAGCCTTGGCTAATAAAAGTCTATAAAGTAAACCCCTAATCCTTAGTAAGATCACAGACCATATTATGCCATCAGCCAACTAACTATTCCCAGTGACCTGGTAAAGTATTTCCTTTTGCCCTTCCTTACACAGTTTGCATGTTTGATGTTGTCCTGAGGAGAAATGGGTCACAGAAGACAGTGTACAGTTGAGAGTCTGGTAGGCCACCAATGCTAACAGTCCACTCTAGGCCTATGAGATTTTACCCTGCTCTTGGCTTCTACTACTCCTCTGGGCTTTACACACAAATCTACAGCAAGCCACCAAGATCATTTACAAAGACTAGTTAAGCCTGTTCAAGCACTGATGGCCTCAAATTTCAAAATCTATTATTATCTATGTGCATTATAAATGTGCATGGTGCTCATGCAGTGAGGAAGGATAAAGTAACAGGTTGCTTAATGTCTAGAGCATGTATCTGCTGTTCATTTATGTCTGATGATACATCTTCCAAAATACTGAAAAGCATTATCTAGTTGAGAAAGAGAGTGATAATCATTTTTAGTACTCAGTCCTGGCTTATTGCATGACTTGGCAAAGCAGAAGAATAATACTGAAGAATTGGTCTGCAATATCCTTTGTCTATCAACATTCCAAATAGGATTTAAGTGATTCCTTTCAAACAACTCTGATTTACTTTTTTTCTCCAAATCAAGTTACCTTACATGTGCAACCAGTTAGACACGTACCATCTTCATCTGTGCGGACTAGCTGGGGGTCAGATTTGACACCGTCCCCTATGATGGTTCCAGCAAGCATCCAAACTCTGTACTCCGTCCATTTCTGCAGGTTGGTAATGAGGTAATCCCGCTGTGTTGGATCAGATATTGTGATCACCGAAGCATCTGAATCTGGTCGTGTGTTGTTGACATACATGAGTTTGTAGTGGGTGATCTTTCCATGTTGTTTGTCTTCCGGGGGAGGCTCCCACTCCACATGGATTGTCTCTGAGTCTTCAGCAGCAGCACGGATGTTACTGGGAGGAGCACCTGGGACTGTAAAGTAAGGTAAAATATTCTTATTAATATTTCTCATACTTTGATGAGATTATATTACAAAGCATGATATCAAAAGCCTTGCATGCTATTTAAATATCATGGTTGTTTTGTTATCTGCTTCTTAGTTGCTTTCATTAAGGGTAGAAGTTACAATGACTTGTTGCTCTCCCACTTCATGCTTGTAACAAATACATGAAATTACCTTGATAAAGGAAAAACATACTTGCTACACTTGCAAATATGACTTCTATATATATATGGTCTTTTGACAGTAAGTCCTTCAACAATAATATCTGAACTGGTCTGATAGCCCATTTGAGTAAGATTATGATGTCTTGAGAAAGATTTATATTTACAGTACATTACTTACAGACATCATTTTCACCCGACCAATAATTGAATTGTTCTTATTTTACACTTGCTATGAACATTAGCAAGTTATATGAATAAACTAAATGCCTTTATCTTAGAGAAAAGCCTGAAATCATAAAGCTTCATCATACATATTATGAATTATGATACCAAGCCAAAGCCTTTACAGACTAAACCTACCAAGTGTTTCTAACACTCTTTATATCATTCTTTTCTCTTTCCTAATCACTTGATCCTATTCATCAATGCCTACCTCTCAGACTATCGCAAACATATACATTACTAACAAAATCTTCAAAATATATAAGCACAGGTATATGGAATAAAAAATAAAAATAAGATCACTTGAGCTGAAAGTCAAAAAAACTCGAGTTTCCCTAAATATCCTGTGTCCAAATAGCTGACCCATCTACCTCCAGTCATTAATTGAAGCCAAAGCTTTTTCTGCCTATGCCATTGCAAAACTCTGGCCTTCAGCATTTTTGCAGCATTCCAATCTGTCTTTATGAATAAATGATGCTTTTACAAATGGGAAATAAAACTTCAAAGTAATAATGCTTCAAACACTTTAATGCCTATAATTAATCTATTAACACGGAACATGTTTTACATTGTGATTTAAAGTTTAGAGATACATAAATCTATATTTATCAGAAATAGTCAAGTGAGACTTGACAATTATCATGCATCATATAAATGTAAATGTACATGCATACGCATATGTATATGTATATGTATGTGTGAATGTATATGTGTGAATGTATATGTGTGAGAGTGTGAGAGTGTGAGAGTGTGAGAGTGTGAGTGAGAGAGTGTGAGTGTGAGTGTGAGTGTGAGTGTGAGTGTGAGTGTGAGTGTGAGTGTGAGTGTGTGTGTGTGTGTGTGTGTGTGTGTGTGTGTGTGTGTGTGTGTGTGTGTGTGTGTGTGTGTGTGTGTGTGTGTGTGTGTGTGCGTGTGTGTGAGTGTGAGTGTGAGTCTGCGTGGGTGTATGTACACACACACACACACACACACACACACACACACACACACACACACACACACA
>NC_091569.1:13308654-13363654 GCF_042767895.1 Penaeus vannamei | reverse complement strand
GGGAGGAAGATCGACACTAACAGAATTACCACCTTCGTATTTACAAAATTATCTTCGATCTCATTTTCTCCCCCTAGGATCAGAGGTGGGGGGGGGGCGTGGTCGAGGAGGAGAGGGTGGGGTGGGGTGGGGGTAGGAGAGACGTGGTCAGGGAGGAGGGGGTAGGAGGGACGTGGTCGGGGAGGAGGGGGTGGGGTGGGGCGTGATCGAGGGAGGGGGGGGGGTCTGCGCCTAAACATAATGTTAACCTTTTTAAGAGTCTTTTCTGACGAGATAAAAGCGCGCGGGGGGGAGGGGGGAGAGGGAAGGGGAGGGGGAAGGTCGCGACAGTGTTGGCACCTGCTCACGCCACCCGACCTCCCCCTCTCCCCCCTCCCCCTCCAATCTATCCCCAGGCCCTGCCAGCGCCCCCAGCCCCTCCCACGCCCCTGTCAAGCTTATCCTTCGCCTTCTTAACTTTATCAAAGCTCCTGTCAACTCCATGACGCCCTTGTCAACCCCTGTTATCCCCCCTCCACCCCCTCCTCTGCTTCCCCCCTTCCTGCCCTCCTGCCTCGTCTGCCTCCTCCCCTCGCCCCTCCCCCTCTACGCCTCTTCCCCCCGTCTACCACCACCCCCTTCTTCCCCTTTATGCTTCCCTCCCCTTCCCCTTCCCCATCTACTTCCTTCCCCTACCCATCCCCTCGTTTGCATCCCCCCCCTTCCCATTCCCCCTATTTACCTCCCTCCCCTACCTTTCCCCCTTCCCCTTTCCTCATCTACATCCCTCTCCTACCCCGCCCCCTTCTACCTCCCCTCCACTTCCCCTTCCCCCATTTCCCTCCCTCTCTACTCCCCCCCTTTCAAAAGGTGTTACCAACTTCCCCATCGCACCGGAGAGGGGTGGGGCTGGGGGGGGGGGGGTCTATAGAGTTCTTCCAAGGCCTTATAAAGGGAACAAAAATACCACATATATATGGCAAAACACTCGCCTTTTTACGGTCTCCCAAGCCACGTGTCTTTGAAAAATCCTTGCCGTGGCCTCCCCTCCGGCGCCACCTATTTCCAAAATGGCGGTCGACTAAAAATATTCTTTTCTACCCCCCCACCCCCTCCCCCCACACGCTAAGATTGACGTGGCAGACACACCAAAAAAAAAAAATTAAATGAAGAAAAGAAAAACGAAAAAAAAGAAAACAAATAAAAATGAGGATAGAGAGAAAACAAAAAAATGACAAGATCTCCATTGACAAATCGACAAAGTTTTGTCGTTAATGTTAAAAGTATCAAGTTATCCATCATCAGAAAATTACTTTGTCAACTTGAAGGGTAATTAGCTGACGCGGCATATTTAACGACACGGCCCTCCCTCCCTCCCTCATTTCTCCTTCCTCCTTCCTCTCCCCTTCATCCTTCCCTTCCTCTCTGTCTCTGGTTCTCTGTCTCTCTCTCTCTCTCTCTCTCTCTATTTCAGTCCTATTCACTTCATTCTCTTCCCCCTCCATCCGCCATCCGATTCCCTCCACCCCCCCCTTCTTCATCCCTCCCTTCCCTCCTCACCGCCGGAGATCGAAGACCTCCAGCGCGCCCCTTCAGAGCTCCAATTAGCCCGCGCATTGTGCCCCAACAGAGAAGTCCTGTCGAAAAATTTCCCGCCTTTCCATCGTCTCGGAAATCCTTCCTTCCCGCCCGCCCGCCCGAGTCCCTTCGTCTCGACCGCGAACGGCCGCCATCTTTAAATACCTCTCAGAGACGTATATTTAACCCGATTTCCAAAAAATAAAGTAAGAAAGAAAAAAGAAAAGAGAGGACAAAAAAAAAAAGATAAATCACACAAAAAAAGAAAACGATGGAACCTTTTTTTTAATCCACCGACTCTGTCCCAAAATGACTCGGGGACACGACTTGCCTGGAGTGAAAATTGAAATAAGTTCTTGGAATGGCTGATGATTTCGTCTCATGTGGGGGAAAAACGGGGAAAAAATACAGGAAAGGTTAACTGGTCACAGGGTACTGGAAGGTTCAACGTCAGAGGGTACGGCACCACGGGTACGGGACTGCTGGTACGGTACTGTTGGTACGGCACTGCGGGGGTACCTCTTCAGTTACCTATTTCTGTGCCTGCCTCTTTTTTTTCCTGGAAGCAACCCATTGTATTCTCAGATGAAAATGTACTGTATGTTGATGTCCGGAGGCAGAAGATATGGACAGCTTTCGTGACCTGTGTCTGAAATTCTTACTATTTCTGGAAGTGATATTTTTCTTTTGCCCCCTTCCTCCTCCTCCTCCTCCTCCCCAATACCTCCCCCCCTTCTCTACATCCTCCTGCCTTATCTATTCTTATTCTTTTATCATCATTTTTTTCATTACAGGAAGTTATTTATTTTTTATCTGTTGTAATTCACCGTCGACTTCCTACTTTTGAATACAGCTGACCTCTTTAATACTGTGTTAGCGTTAAGAGAAAAAATCCCTTTTGGACAACTTTTCCCCTAAAACCTCCCCCCAACCAACCCCACGACACCGCGCCGGAACAACCCCAAGCCTACCCCAAAACCCCGAAGTCAACCGTATTTTCACAATTTCAACCCAACTCCCTTGACCTCTTCCCCCCCCCCCTATCCTCACCCACCCCACCCCCCACGATCCCAGCTTCCTCGTAGCTCTATCAATCTTACAGGGTCTTGCTGTCAGACTGGGGAGGACGGGAGGGGGGAGGGAGGGGGAGAGGAGAGGGGAAGTGAGGTGGGGGCGGGAGGAGGGAAGGGGAAAGGGAGGGGGAGGGAAGGGAGGGAAGGGCGGAAAGGGCGAGGTGGGGGCGGGAGGAAGGAACACGTGGGGGTGGGGGGAGAAAAAGAGGGGAGAGGGCGAGGTGGGGGCGGGAGGGAAGGGGGAAGGGAGGGGGAGGGGTGGGAGGATGGAACGGATGGGGGCGGGGGAGGGAAAGGAGGAAGGAAGGGGAGGGGAGGAAAGGGGGAAGGAGCGAAGATGAGGCGGGGAGAAGAGGGGGTAGATGGGAAGAGGAGGAAGTGGAAAGGGTACGGGAGGAGGGAAGAGAGAGGGGCGAAGAGGATGGACAAGGAAGAGGGAAATATAAGGGAGAGTTGAGGAAGGGGGACGAGGTAAGATGGGAGAGGGGCGAGAAAGAGGGGAGATAATAGGGAACAAAACAGTAGTACAAAAAAGTGGATAGAAATCAAGATAGAAACGAAACAAGATAGGATAGGGAGGCAGTATAACCAAAGAGGAGATAAAGGGAGAAGCAAGATAAGAGAGGAATGAGGAATTGGGCGGGGAGGGGGGGGGTGAGGATAGTGAGGATAGGGTGCGCACCCAGGCGTTATTGTCGTGTCATGGAACGTCTAGCCATTTAAATATAATGAGGCCACCGCTGTATTATGCTAATGGGATTATATATCTAAACACAAACAGCATGATGAAACTATTATCTTGCTAAGAGAGAAGGAGGGAGAGGGAGGGAGGGGGAGGGAGAGGGAGAGGGAGAGGGAGAGGGAGTGGGAGAGGGAGAGGGAGAGGGAGAGGGAGAGGGAGGGAGGGAAGGAGAGAGAGAGAGATAAAAGGGAGACAGAGGGAGAGGGAGACAGACAGACAGACAGAGTAAATACGTGAGAGACAAAGAGAAAATAGAGATTAAGGAAAAAACAATCAGTATCCCCTCCCCTCCCCCGCCCACACGCCCACCTTCACCTCGCGTCAACATCTATCAGACCACGGCCACTCCGCAAGACATGCAAACACAAACATTTCTTTTTTTTTTCTTTTTTTTTTGCTCTTCTTTCGGGGCGCAGGAGCGGGAAGGGAAGTTTTGTGCGCAAACTTCGCCCAACCGAATTTAAGGTGCTTATGGAATACTTCACAAAACTGCGAGATCCGCCTTCGGGAAAAGTTTAGCCCCGAAATACGGGCGTGAATCCATTGGCGGGGGCGACGGCAGGCCGGGCCTCGTCCGACGCCCGGTCAGCAGATCTCCTCTCTGCGGCCGCGTCATGACCCGCGTCCGTTGCTACTGCGGCGTCCGTTACAGTCCTATCGTCCGTTACAGCTTCGGCGTCCGTTATAGCCCCATCGTCCGTTAGAGCCCTATCGTCCGTAGTAGCCCAGTCGTCCGTTATAGCCCCATCGTCCGTTATAGCCCTATCGTCCTTTATAGCCCAGTCGTCCGTTATAGCCCCATCGTCCGTTATAGCCCCATCGTCCGTTGTAGCCCCGTCTACAGCTTCGGCGTCCGCACAAACACACTAACGCCCGAAGGAGTGCCGTCAGAGGCCGCGGCGTGTTCGCGGGGCCGTAAAACGCCCACGAAAACCTGCCTTTTCGGAGGCTCCGTCGGGGCCGAGTGTAGGGGGTGCCACGGGGGAGGGGGGGGGGGCGTAAGAAGGCTGGTGGGCGACCTTATTCTCCTCCTTTCGGTGCTGTGTGTATCTGCGCGCGTGGGTGAGAGAGAGAGAGAGAGAGAGAGAGAGAGAGAGAGAGAGAGAGAGAGAGAGAGAGAGAGAGAGAGAGAGAGAGAGAGAGAGAGAGAGAGAGAGAGAGAGAGAGAGAGAGAGAGAGAGAGAGAGAGAGAGAGAGAGAGAGAGAGAGAGAGAGAGAGAGAGAGAGAGAGAGAGAGAGAGAGAGAGAGAGAGAGAGAGAGAGAGAGAAGAGAGAGAGAGAGAGAGAGAGAGAGAGAGAGAGAGAGAGAGAGAGAGAGAGAGAGGAGGGGGGAAGCGAGGGGACGCGAGAGAGGTGGGGAAGGAGAAGAGAGAGGGGGAACAAGAGAGAGAGAGATGGGGAAGGCAGAGAGAGACGAGGTGGGGAGAGGGGGGGCGGGCAGGGGCAAGCCTTCGCGGCACTGATCCATCTCCGGCAAGGCAGAGCCCTCCGACACGAGTCAATTATGTGCCGTGCGGTCAGGGGGAGAAGGCTGGGGGAGAGGGGAGGGAGAAGGCTGGGGGAGAGGGGGAGGGAGGAAATCTGGGGGAAGGGGGAGGGAGAAGGATGCGGGAGAGAGGGAGGGAGGAAATCTGGGGGAAGGGGGGAGAGGGAGGCGGGGAGGGAGGAAATCTGGGGAAGGGGGAGACAGAAGGATGGGGGAGAGGGGGAGGGAGAAGAATAGGGAGAGGGAGGAAATCTGGGGGAATGGGGAGGGAGGGGACAAGGGAGAGGGGGAAGGAAGGGACAAGGGGAGTGGGGGAGGGAGGGGTGAGCCAACAAGGTGAGGGTGAAGTGGTAAGGGAAGGAGAGTGAGGGCAAGGGTGAGGGCGAAGGAGTGAGGGAAGCTGGGGGAGAGGGGACAAGGGGGAGTGAACAAGGTGATGGGAGTGAACAAGGGAGATGGAGGGGGTGAGGATGAAGGGGGGTGAGGGAGATGGTGGGAGTGAGGTATGATGAAGGGGGGGTGAGGGATGATGAAGGGGGGGGGTGAGGGAGATGGAGGGGGGTGAGGGAGATGATGAAGGGGGGGTGAGGGAGAGGGAGGGGGTGAGGGATGATGAAGGGGGGGGTGAGGGAGATGGAGGGGGTGAGGGAGAGATTTGTACGGCTCAGGGCGAAGGGTCGGGACAGAATGATTATTTTTCTTGACTTCCCCTTCTGCTGATTTCACAAAATGTTTTTTTTCTCTTCCATGAAACAGCACCGTTTTGTTAAAAGTAAAAGCTCTGATTAATGTACTTTTAGTCGGATTTCCACATTCAAATTTCCCCCGTAGGCCTACCCCGCGCGCCCTGTAAGACTTTCGAATCCGTCTTATTCAAATGTTCCCCTCTTTTCCCCTCTCTTCCTCCTCTCCTTGCTTCCTACTCCCCTCCCGCCTTCCGCACACACTCAACACCATCGGACCCTCCACCCCCTCCCCCGCCCTTCCCCTCCACCCCCTCCCCCTTCCCCGCCCTTTCCCTCCACCCCCTCCCCCTCCCCCTCCCCCACCCTTCACCTCTCCATCTCTCCACCGTCTCCCCTTCTATCTCCCGCTCTCCACCTTCGCCCTCCACCTCGCCTTCACTTCCTCCCCGCCTTGTACCCCCGTGGCAGGGAGGGCAGGGAGGGCAGGCAGGGCAGGGAGGGCAGGCAGGGTAGGCAGGGCACGAGGGCAAGCGCCGCCTCCGACCCCGAAAACGCAGCGGACATGGGGAGGGGGGGGGGAGGGGGGGCCATAGCGGGGTCCACGCGCGTCGCTGGGAACAACGAGATAATCCGTTACGCCTCCCTCTCCATTTTTCATGATAATTCCATTTCGAAGCGAGCCGGGCGGCCATTGCAGCTAATACCATTACGAGACTCGGCTGCGGGCAAGTCGGCGCCCTCGGACGCCCGCAGACGGACAGTGACGCCCCGCCGCCCACGCCGCCCCCGAGATAGCGTTGCCATAGAGACATCCGCTGACATCTCGTTTCGTTGGCTTTCGGTGATGCAAGGCGGGATCGAAGACGAGGAAGGGAAGCACGATTGCGACATTGCTTGAGGCTGCTCTTGTAATAGTAATAGTAATAATAATAATGATAACGATAATAATAGTAATAATGATAATAATGATAACGATAATAATAATGATAACGATAATAATAATGATAACGATAATAACAGTAATAATAATAATAATGATAACGATAATAATAATGATAACGATAATAATAATGATAACGATAATAACAGTAATAATAATAATAATGATAACGATAATAATAATGATAACGATAATAATAATGATAACGATAATAATAGTAATAATGATAATAATGATAACGATAATAACAGTAATAATAATAATAATGATAACGATAATAATAGTAATGATAATAATGATAACGATAATAATAGTAATAATGATGATAACGATAATAACAGTAATAATGATAAATGCGGATAACCATATAAAAGAAAATTAAAAGAAAACGCCGACAAAGAGATCAAAAGACCAACATAGAAACGAAGCACATAAAACAGAAGCAACGGATGAAAAGGAGAAAAGAAAATGGAAGGAGAGAAACACGACACCGCTAGGGGAATTCCAGCAAGCTAGCAAAAATAACGAAATAAATAAATAAACAGGATGTCACAATTACCGACATCTTGCCTATATTTCCCTTCTTCTTCTTTCGACCTCTTTCTCCATTTTCATTTGATCCTTAACGTTAACCTCCTCTTCCTCCTAATCCTCTTCTATTTAATTCTCCTCCATTAGCTAATCTTCTTCATCATCCCCCTTCTCTTCTCCTTCTTCTCCATCTACTCCTTCCCCTATTTCCTTCCTCGTCTCCTCTTTCTCTTTCATCTCTTAACATTTCCCCCTCTACCTCCTCCTCTTCTAACACTCCCTTGTCCTGCTACTCCTCTTTCTCCTCCTCCTCTTCCTCCTTCCTCTCCATCTCCTCCCTCTCCCAATACCTCGTCTTCCTCCTCCTCCTCCTCTTCTTCCTTTTCCTCCTCTCCTTCCACCTCCTTATCACCCGTTCCCAGCGTCTCTCATCCGCATCCGAGGGCCAGTAAGGCAAAGCAAAGGGGAGAGAGAGGGGGAGAAGGGAGAGAGAGAAAGGGGGAGAAGGGAGAGAGAGAGGGGGGGAAGGGAGAGAGAGAGAGGGGGAGAAGGGAGAGAGAGAAAGGGGGAGAAGGGAGAGAGAGAGGGGGGGGGGGAGTACACGAGCGAGAACCTGGAGTATATCGTCCCTTTAATTAAATCAGGATTGTTTACTCCGCCCCCCCCCATCCCTCCCATCCAACCCCTCCCTCTGCCCCTATCTCTACTATCACCCCTAATCCTTACCCTTAATTTCATACCACCTTTCCTCTACCCCCCCCCCCAACTCCTACCCATTTCCCCTTATCCACGTATGTACCCACCCCTCCCTCGCCCTTACCCATTCCCTACCCACCACCCCCTCCCCTCTTACACACGACCCCTTAACTCAAAACCACGAGCCCCTTCCCTTTCCCCTTCTCTCTTTCCCCTTCTCCTTCTCTCTTTCCCTTCTCCTTCTCTCTTTCCCTTCTACTCCTCTCTTTCCCTTCTTCTTCTCCCTTTCCCCTTCTCCTTCTCCTTTCCCTTCCACTATCCCTACCTACTTCCCTTTCCCCTTACCCTATCCCTGGACACCCTCCACCACCCCTACCCCTATCCCCCCCCCACCCCTAAAGGTGACCGGGGAAACAGAGAGGGCAAGAGCAACGATAGCGAAGGGAAATGGAATAAAGAAGGAAATGAGATACAGTAGGAAATAAAATAAAGAAATAAATTGAAGAAAAATGGGAAATGGAAGAAGAGAAGGAAATGGATGAAACGAAGGAATGAAAGAAGGGAACGAAAAAGGAAAGAATAGAAAGAAGGAAAAGTAAAAGAATGAATGAAAAAAAGCCAAAGAGGAAAGAGTGAACGAGTGAGTGAGTGAATACTTCTATGTGTGAGTGCAAGGAAGAGAAAATAAAGGAAGGAAAAAGCAAGGTAAACAATGATAAACAAAATAGAATAAAGCTTGGAAGAGAGAACCAAGGGGACGAGAAAAATAGGTGTCACGTGAGGGGAAGGGGAAAGGGAAAGAGAGAGAGAGAGAGAGAGAGAGAGAGAGAGAGAGAGAGAGAGAGAGAGAGAGAGAGAGAGAGAGAGAGAGAGAGAGAGAGAGAAAGAAGGGAATGGGACTGAGAGAGATAGAGAGGGAGGGCGAGAAAAAAAGAGAATGAAGTGAATAGGATTGAAATAAAGAAAGAGAAAGAGAAAGAGAGAAAAGAAGAGAACCAAATTAGAAACAAGGCAATAGGACTGAAATTGAGATAAAAGGGGAAGACGACAAACAGCTATTGGAAAGAGAGGAAGCGAATGAGGGACAGGGAGAGAAGGAGAATAAACGAACGAACAAACAGAACCGAAAAGGAGAAGAAAAGAGGGGAGAGATAAAGGGGCCGATAGGGGGGGGGTAAAGGGTGACATGGGGGACTGAAAGAAGGGGGAGGGAAGGGGAAGGAGGTAGAGGGGAGAGGGAGGGGAAGGGAGGAGGGAGGAAGGAGGGGGAAGGGTATGGAGGAGGGGGGGAAGGGTATGGAGGAGGGGCGGGGCATGGGGCAGAGGGAAAGGGGTAGGGAAAATGGGAGAGGAAGGAGGGGGAAAGGGGGAAGCAGGGGGAAAGGAGAAGGGAAACGAGTATGGAGGAAGGGGAAGGGGCCAAGGGGTATGATAGGAGGAGGGGGAGGAGGCAGAGAAAGGAAGGGGTGGGGGAAGAGGGGGAATAGAGAGAATGGGGGGTAGGGGGCGCGAGGGGGAGGGGGGCAGGCCGCGGGACCAGGTGCAGGAACAACAGGCGAGGATTAAAACCCATCCCAGTGGCGGCGTTGGCCACCCAGCCGTAATGACCCGCTATCACTCACCCGCGTTGGTGCCTCTAATTACCTCACCCTCACTCACCCTCACTCACTCTTGGCCACCCTGCCGCTCACGCAACCCCAGCCGCGAGGCCTCTCATTTACTCACTTCATTTCCGCTATCTCACTCCGACTCACTCTAACCTTCACTCGCTCTTCGCTAACCGAGTCACACTCACCATGACTCACTCTCTCATTCTCTCGAGTCGCTAGCACTCACTCCATTCCAGTTGTCTCACTCTTCGCCGAGTCATCGCCCCTTTTTACTCACACACTCACCCTGACTCACTCTCTGTCTTTCGAGCCGCTGCCCTCTCATTTACTCATTCCGGTTGTCTCACTCCGACTTGTCCTTACTCACTCTTCGCCGAGTCACTGCCCTTTTACTCACACATTGCATACTTCACCCTCAATCACCCCTCACTCAGCCTGACTCATTCTCTCAAGTCTCTCGAGCCGCTGCCCTCACACTGACTCACTCCCTTCCATCTACTTCAACCTCACACATTCACTCTTAGCTACCGAGCCGCTCTCCCTCTCAATTACTCATTTCGACGACCTGACCCTCACTCACTTTAACCCACCCTGCCGCCCTCTCACTCATGCCGAAGCGCTCCCACTCACGATGCTCTTCCTCGTCCGTTGACTCGTTTTTACTCACCCTGACTCACTCTTGCTTATCTTTGCTTGTCCTCGAGTTCGGTCCAGTTAGACAGTTCATTAAGCTCACTCTTTTTAGGTTTACTCTGTCTCTGTCTCTCTGTCTCTCTGACTCCATCATCATCTCTCTCTCTTTCCTCTCTCTCTCTCTCTCTCTCTCTCTCTCTCTCTCTCTCTCTCTCTCTCTCTCTCTCTCTCTCTCTCTCTCTCTCTCGCTCAATCTTTCCTTCCCCTTCCCCCTCTCTCTTTCTTTCTTTCTCTTTCTCTTTCTTTGTTTCTTCCTTTCGTTCTCTTTCTTTCTTTCTTTCTTTTTTCTTTTTCTTTCTTTGTTTCTTTCTTTCTTTCTTTCCTTCTCTTTCTTTCTTTCTTTCTTTCTTTCTTTCTTTCTTTCTTTCTCTCTCTCCTCGCTCAATCTTTCCTTCCCCCTCTCTCTCTCTCTCTCTCTCTCTCTCTCTCTCTCTCTCTCTCTCTCTCTCTCTCTCTCTCTCTCTCTCTCTCTCTCTCTCTCTCTCTCTCTCTCTCTCTCTCTCTCCCTCCCCTTCTTTCCCTCTTACTCACCACTGTTCTTTGTTTATTAATTCAAGAATGTATTTCTTAAAATTCGAGTTCCACATTCGAGGGGAAAAAATTCAAACCGCGATTCAATATTTCGGTATAAAGGTGAAAAAAATAAAATAGAAAATGAAAAAAAAGAAAAATGGCCCGTTCTCTGCCCTTTCCTAATGCGCACGGTCGTTTTCATTTCACTTTTATCATATATTTTTTTTCAAATTTGTTTTTCCAGCCTTATGCTATTTTTTTTCTCCGTTTTTTTTAACAAACCCGAGACAGTTTTCATACCTAAAAAAAAAATACATACGTACCCTACAGATATGTACGTATCTAGACACACACATGGAACTACATTCACGCCCACGTACACACGCTCATGACCAGGAAGAACGCCCTCCAAGATGCCCCTTCCTCTCCCCCTCGGGCCTCCCTCCCCTTCCCCTCCCCCCACCTCATCCAAAACCATCATGAATTATAGCCAATTATAACTTTTTAACCCCTTTGTATCTCAACCAGTCCCCAGAGCATCATCTCAGCCTCGCTAATATTCCCTCTTCTCTCCTCTTTACTTCCCTCCCCTCCCCCCTTATCCCTCCCCCTCCCCCTTCCCCTTCCCTCTCCCCCTCCCCCAACTTGGCACTTCAAACACCCTTCCTCCCTTCCCCAGCCCCTAGCCCCACTCTGCCCCCCCTTTGCCCTCTACCCACCCCCTCCTTCTCCCCCTTGCCCTCTACCCCTCCTCCCCCTCCCTCCCCCCACTTCCGTTTTACCGCTCATCTTGGCGCCATAATTAGAGAAACGCGAGATGACCGAACTTCACGCAGAAATTGGCCGTCCCGCGAAATATCGTCATCCGAGGAATCAATAAAGAATCTTGGAATGCCCCCCCACCTTCCCCTCCCCCGCTATCTTCCTCCCTCCCTCCTCTCCCTCCCTCTTCTTCTTCTCCCCGAAACCCCTCTTTCCTTCTTCCTACCCCTTATCCCCACCTCCCTGCCTCCCTCTTCCTTCGCTCTAACCCCTCCTCCCTGCCTCCCTCCCTCTTCCTTCCCTCCCTCCCTCCCTTTTCCTTCTCTCTAACTCCTTTCTTCTTCCTCCCTCTTCCAACTCCCTATCCCCATCTCCTTCCCTCCCTCTTCCACCTCCTAACCCCCTCCCTCCCTCTCCCTCATTACCTTTGCAAGTAGGAGGAGGGGGGAGGTGGCGTCTATGCAGGTAAGGGGGGGTTAGGGAGAGCGGGGAAGGAAAAAAGCGAGAGGTAGAGAAATAGATAGGTAGGTAGATAGATTAATATATACCGACAGACACAAAGACGAACGGAGATAGATAGATCGATAAGTAGATAGAGAGGCAGAGACAGATGGACAGATAAATACAGATACAGAGATAATGAGGGTGAGTGTATGAAAATAAATATATAGACAAAAAGACAGAGATAGACAGATATACAGAAAGGTAGACAGTGAAAGTGAGTGCACATAAACGAATAAATAAACATAGATAGACAGATTAGATACAGATTCATAGATAGATACACAGATAGACAGATAGAGAGAGAGAGAGAGAGAGAGAGAGAGAGAGAGAGAGAGAGAGAGAGAGAGAGAGAGAGAGAGAGAGAGAGAGAGAGAGAGAGAGAGAGAGAGAGAGAGAGAGAGAGAGAGAGAGAGAAAATAGAGTACATATTTTCTCTTTGATACATCCTCACGCACGTCCACGCGCATAACCGCATCCTGATCAAGCAAAACCGGGCAGGATTCGGCCAAGGAGGCCAAGACATACCTCGCCTTCCGATCGGGTTGACAGGCAAGTCCCGGATGGAAAGGGGCAGATACGGGCAAGGCGAGCCAAAGGGTTGAGGATGGGTAGGGTGGGTGCCTCAGGGTTGAAGGGGTGGGGGAGGGGGGCAAGGGGGGGGAGCTCTGCATTCTGAAGGCATTAAAGGAGCCACGCCGATCTGAATGCCACAGTCAAGCGAGGAGAGAAGAGAGTGGGAGGGAGGAAGACGGGGAGAAAAGTGTGCGCAAAGGGGAGAAGAATTGGGAAAACGATGGAGAGGGAAAAGAAGGGAAGAAAGAAAGAAAGAAAATGAATAAATAGGTAGAAAACCAAAAAAGGTGAAGTTGAGGCAGCAACCTCGACCACCGAGAAAAAAAACATTCTTAATCAGCCACCAACAGCCAAAAGAGAAAAGCAAAAATGAAAGACGAGAAAGGAATAAACAGACAAAGGGCACCGGATAAAACGAGAGAGAAGTTTTAAAACATCGGACAACAGTTGGAAATGGTGGAAATGCCGGACAACAGGCGGAGCGACAAGAAAAGTGCCAACAAAGACCGTCTGGGCTGAACACGCCCTTCGTTTCTGAACTTATTCTAAAAAAAAATGCTCACATACACAGACACAGACACAGACACGGACATCGTATCTGAACTTATTCTAAAAAAAATGCTCACATCCACAGACACAGACAGAGACACGGACATCGTATCTGAACTTATTCTAAAAAAAATGCTTACATACACAGACACAGACACAGACACGGACATCGTATCTGAACTTATTCAAAAAAAAAATGCTTACATACACAGACACAGACACAGACACGGACATCGTATCTGAACTTATTCTAAAAAAAATGCTTACATACACAGACACAGACACAGACACGGACATCGTATCTGAACTTATTCAAAAAAAAAATGCTTACATACACAGACACAGACACGGACATCGTATCTGAACTTATTCTAAAAAAAATGCTTACATACACAGACAGACACACGGACATCGTATCTGAACTTATTCTAAAAAAAAAATGCTCACATACACAGACACAGACAGAGACACGGACATCGTATCTGAACTTATTCTACTCTAAAAAAATAATAATAATGTATACATACACAAATGCAGACACAGACACAGACACACGTATATCTGAACTTATCATAATCTAAACGATAATAACAATAATGGATACAGACACGTACGTACACACACACACACACACACAAACACACAATCTTCACCAATCATAATCTAAACAATAGCAACAATAACGTACATACACACAGATACAGCCACAGACACACACACGCACACATATCTTCACTAATCATAACCTCAACAAAAATGACAATAACGCATACAGACAAAGCCACAGACACAGACACACAAGGGCGCATATGTATTCATCTTATTTTGCATATATTTCCAGATAGGGTGACGTGACTAATCGTAGATCGTGAGAGTGTAAAAGTCGAGAACAATTAAAGGAGAAATACTGCTGGAATACTGGGTAATGGATGACTGGAGAGAGAGAGAGAGAGAAGGGGGGGAAGGAGAGCGGGAGGGGGGAGAAGGGGGGGGAGAGCGGGAGGGGGGAGAGAAGGGGGAAGGGGAAAGGGAGGGAGGGAGGGAGGGGGGAGGGAGAGGGAGGGAGAGAGGGGGAAGGGAAAGGGGAGAGAGGGGGAAGGGGAGAGAGGTGGAGGGAGAGGGAGAGAGGGAGAGGGGGAAAGGGGAGAAGGAGAGAGAGTGAGAGGGAAGGGAGAGAGGAGGGAGATGAAGAAGGGAAGAGGAAGGGAGGAAGGAATGGAGGGAGGCGGGAAAAGAGGGGGAGGGATGGGAGGGAGGAAGAGAGGGGAAGGGGGAGGAAAGATTGAGAGTGAGTGAGAGAGAGAGAGAGAGAGAGAGAGAGAGAGAGAGAGAGAGAGAGAGAGAGAGAGAGAGAGAGAGAGAGAGAGAGAGAGAGAGGGAGAGATAGAGAGAAAGAGAGAGATAGAGAGAAAGAGAGATAGAGAGAAAGAGAGATAGAGAGAAAGAGAGAGAGAGAGATAGAGAGAGAAAGAGAAAGAGAGAGAGAGAGAGAGAGAGAGAAAGAGAGAGAGAGAGAGAGAGAGAGAGACAGAGAGAGCAGAGAGAGAGAGAGAGAGAGAGAGAGAGAGAGAGAGAGAGAGAGAGAGAGAGAGAGAGAGAGAGAGAGAGAGAGAGAGAGAGAGAGAGAGAGAGAGAGAGAGAGAGAGAGAGCAGAGAGAGAGCAGAGAGAGAGAGAACAGAGAGAGAGAAAGACGCAGACGAACAGAGACAAAGAGAAGCCAAGACAGAGAAACCAAAAAAGACAAAAGCGAGAGAGAGCGCAAACCTCAGCCGCCGGCGCCACTTGCACGCCCCAGACAAGCCGCCCACGACCTCGACCTCCCACTGTCCGCCCCCGAGCAACGAAGACACAAGGCAGACATTTCACCGCGTTTGGCAAATGGCGGCCGATTTGCAGTCAATCGCGGAATCGCAGCGTGGCGGGAGGAAAAGCAACCCAAGATGACACCTATTTACCCTTAATTACCCCTTAATTACCGACGACTAAGCGGCGCGTGAAGGTACTCATCGCTGTGAAACCTCGTCCCTCAGAATGTGTCCCTGAAACCTCGTTCTTCGGGTTTCAGGGACGCATTCTTAGTCCCGAAGTTCGAGTCTTCGATTCCAAGACTGGAGGGGAGGGGGGGGGGTCGTCCTTTAATTTCGATCTCCGAGAAATCGTCCCTAAAGACCATGCCCCTGAGACCTCGTCCCTAATATTTCATCTCCGAGATCTTGATCCTGAATACCACGTCCCTGAAATCTTGACCCTGAATACCACGCTATCAAATTATGCCCCTGAATACCTCGTTCCAAAGACTATGCCCCTCATACCTCGCATCCTCACGACCTTACCTAACCCCGAGACCCTTGTCCCTAAGCCTCTGCCCCTGATACCACGCCCTAAGACCTTATCCCTAAGACCCTAAGATCTCGTCCCAGAGCAGTCTGTGCCCTCTTATCACCCAATAACTTTTCACATGTGACTGAGGAGGGGGCGGGGGGAGGGGGGGCCAACAAATTGAGAGATGGGCGTGCGCTATTGGGGGCGGCTCCATAAAGCAAAATGCGCACGACTATAAAGAGTGTTTCAGCTAAACAACACCCCGACCGCCCTAAGCTATAAATAGCCCTTATGGTCCATAACTGTTCAGGCATAACTCACAAACTCTCGGGGTCTCTTCTCCCCTCTCTCTCCCTTCCTCTCTCCCCCCCCCCTCACCCGACCTCCTATCTCCTTCCCCTTCCCCTCATGCAACCCCCTATCTCCCTACCCTACACCTTCCCCTCCCCTCACCCAACCCTCTATCTCCTTCCCCTTCCCATTCCCATTCCAGTCCCCCTCCCTCCCTCCCTCCCCCTCCCCTCCCTCCTCCTCCCTCCCCTCCCCTTACCCCTCCGCCAACCTCCACGAGCTTAAAACTTTCCGCTCATAATTTCCCATGCAGCCGTCATAATCTAGAACAACTGGTCCCACTTTACGAAGATGACGTCTATGGTTCTCCTGCTTCCCCCCCTCTGCTTCTTCCCTCCCTCCCTTCCTTTTTCTTTTCTCCTCCCTCCATCCGTTCCTCTCTCTCTCCTCCCTCCTCCGTTCCTTCCCCCTTTCTCCCCCATCCCTTCCTTCCTCTTTCTCTCCCTCCCTCCATTCCTTCCTCTTTCTCTCCTCCATCCCTTCCATCCTTCCTTTCTCTCTAATCCTCCATCCCTCCCTTCCTCTTTTACTCCCTCTCTCCATTTCTTTCCCTTTCCCTCCATCCCTTCCTTCCTCTTTCTCTTCCTCCCTCCCTTCCTCTTTCTCTCCTTCCTCCTTTCCTTTTTTCTCTCCTTCCCTTTCCTCTCCCTCCTTTCCTTCCTCCTTCCTCTCTCCCTACATCTCTTTCTCCCTCTCCCTTCCCCCTTCTCACAGCCTCCTCTTCCTCCCTTCCTCTTCCTCTCCTCTTTCCCTTCCTATCCCTCCCTCTCCCTTCCTATCTTTCTCCTTCCCTCCTCCCCTCCTCTCCCTCTTTCCCTTCCTTCCATCCCTCCCTCCCCTCCCTCCCTCCTCCCCTCCCTCCCCCTCCCCTCCTCCCTCCCCTCCCCACCCCATCCCACCCCTCCCTCCAGCGACGCGAAGAAACCCCATAAACAAAAGGACAGACGAGGAGGCCAGTAGCCGGGCAGACGCGTAACGTGAATAGTGTATAGTGTTTGGGTTTTCTGTGCTCGTAATTAGGAGGTGCGGGTAGTGGGGAAGGAGGGGAAGGGGTTAAGGAGAGGGGGGGGATAAGGAAAGGGGGTAGGGATAAGGAAAGGGGGTAGGGGTAAGGAAAGGGGTAGGAGGGAAGGAGATAGGGAAGGAGGGGAAGGGGGAGGGGGTTAAGGGAGAGGGGGAGGGAGGTGGGGTTAAGGGAAACGGGGTGGGGGGTAAGGAGGAGGGGGTTAAGGGAAAAGGGGAGGAGGAAAGGGGGAAGGAGGGGAAGTGGGAGGGGGTTAAGGAGAGAGGGGAGGAAGGAAGGAGAGAGGGAAGGAGGGAAGGGGAGGGGGATAAGGAGAGTAAGGAGGGGAGAAAGTTGTAAGGAAAGGGGTAGCGGAGAAAGAGGGTAAGGGAGGGAGGGTAAGGAGAGGGGGAAGGGGTTAAGGAGAGAGGAGAGGGTAAGGAGAGAAGGGGAGAGGAGGATAAAGAGAAGGAAAGGAGGGGTCAGGGTCGGACGGAAAGGAAGGGGCGGAGGGGGGAGGGGGCGGAGGGGGGAGGGGGCGGAGGCGGAGGGCGTATGACCGAAGCCAAGCCATTCGTGGGCGTTACGAGACGAGCTTAGCGGCGGCGTTACAAGCGAGGGCCGCCCATTCGCACGGAGATGAGTGGGCGCAGGTGCGGGGCATAAACCATAATGATATCGCCCCCATTACGCCCTAACGTCACCATCTCTCCGGCTTTCCCTCTACATCATTAGATTCACCATTTTGCCACGTATCGCTTTCCCCTCCCCCTTTCCCTCCCCTCCCCTCCCCTCCCTTCATCGCCCCATTCGATACCCTATTCGTTCTCATCTATTTTGCCCATGAAGGTTAAAAAAAACACCGGAGACCTTCTATTGTCCCAATCCCCACCTATGCCTTAGCCCCAGTCCCCACCTAGTCCCCACCCCCACCTAGCCCCAACCCCTAGCCTCCATCTGCCCCCTCCTAGAACGTCTTCGATTACCTGCATCCCTTTTAATGAAGACAAGACTAGCGTCATCTTCGCTAGTCGCCGCCACCGCCGCCAGCGCTCTCTCTCTCTCTCTGTCTCTCTTTCTCTCTGTCTCTCTCTGTCTCTCTCTCTCTCTCTCTCTCTCTCTCTCTCTCTCTCTCTCTCTCTCTCTCTCTCTCTCTCTCTCTCTCTCTCTCTCTCTTCTCTCTCTCTCTCTCTCTCTCTCTCTCTCTCTCTCTCTCTCTCTCTCTCTCTCTCTCTCTCTCTCTCTCTCTCTCTCTCTCTCTCTCTCAACCACATCCAACTACCTCTTTCTCTTCCAGACTGACGTATGGTCTTCTTGCCGTATTTTTTTATCTTTCCCTTTTCATCTGTCTTTCCTTACGACGTTCACTCCGCTCTTCCTACTTTCCTTCTCCCTGATTCACTTTACAGTCTCCCCTTGCTTCGTATCGTCTTTCGTCTTCTTCCCTTCGCGGCCCATATTTCGTTTATTGTCTCATTCCCTCCGTCTTCATTTCCCATCTTTTTCCATCGTCTTTGCTCCCCTCTTCCCCGTCGTCTGATTTCCCCTCTTCTCCGTCGCTTTTTTGTTACCCCTTCTCTGTTGTCTTCTTTCCCCTCTTCTCCGTAGTCTTATTTCCCCTCTCCTCCGTCGTCTTAGTTTCCTTCTCCTCCGTCTTCTTACTTCCCCTCTTCTCCGTCGTCTTATCTCCCCTCTTCTCCATCCTCTTGGTTCCCCTCTTCTCCGTCTCCTTCGCCGTCCCCGTCGTCCTCCAGCACAACTTCCTTCCATTGCTCATCTCGACCCGCCGAACGAACAATAAAACTCTACGGTCAATCACGCCATGTTTACATATGTTCCACTTCATCCTCCCTCCGACGAACTGTCCTCGAGGCAGATTTGCCCAGAGACGAAAATACAATCACCCTCAGAAAATACACGTATATTTTTTGTATAAATTTCATCTAAATACCGATAAAGTCTCTGATCAAACGGAATGAGCAAGCACGGCACGCCGAAAATCACGAGAACTGAAGAATGGCGGACACACTATTCCTCTCCCTCTTCTTTAAGCAAACGTGGCAGGCGAAAAACACGTAGGTAGGGAGTGGATAGCAGAGGGGACGAGAAGGGATGGGAGGGCAGGGAAGGGCAGGAGTGGCGAGGGGAGGGAAGGGGAAGAGAAGAGAGGGGAAGGAGAGAATGTGTGAGAGATAGAAGAGGATGAAGAGAGACAAGCGAGGCAGACAGACAGACGGACAGATAAAAAAAGATACAGAGAGCCAGAAAAACAGACAGACGCAGAGAGAAACAAAAAAAAAGGAGAGAAACGGAGAGCAAGAGAGGGCGAGAGCCAGAGGGAGGCCTTTGCACAAGGCTAGGTCTCCCTCCCTGCACTCGCCCCGCCCTTACCTTTTAGTGCAACAAGCAAACGCCGGGCGATACGAGGAATAAAAAGACGGACTTGGGGAAACAGAAAAGTTCGTAACTCCGCATTCAATCTTCAAAAGGATTTTTTTTCTCTTCGCAAATCTAAAACTGGAAGTATCCGGACCGAACAAGCTCAAGTGAAGAACGGGTGTTTGCACATGGACGCTGTTACACGGGCGGTGGACTGTACCCTAATGCTACATGGATGATCGAGTACATCTTAATGCCGGGGCGAGTGATGGGGTGAGAGTGGAGTTGTGGATGTGGGGTGTGGATGGGGTTGTGGATGTGGGGTGTGGATGTGGGGTGTGGATGGGGTTGTGGATGTGGGGTGTGGATGGGGTTGTGGATGTGGGTTGTGGATGTGGGGTGTGGATGGGGTTGTGGATGTGGGTTGTGGATGGGGTTGTGGATGGGGCATGGGGTTGTGGATGTGGGTGTGGATAGGGGTTGTGGATGTGGGGTGTGCATGGGGTTGTGGATGTGGGTTGTGGATGGGGTTGTGGATGGGGTTGTAGATGTGGGTGTGCATGGGGTTGTGGATGTGGGTGTGCATGGGGTTGTGGATGTGGGGTGTGGATGGGGTTGCAGCTGTGGGTGTGCATGGGGTTGTGGGTGTGGGTTGTGGGTGTGGGTTGTGGATGTGGGTGTGGGTTGTGGATGTGGGGTGTGGGTGAGGGTGTGGGTTGTGGGTGAGGGTGAGGGTTGTGGATGTGGGTGAGGGTTGTGGATGTGGGTTGTGGATGGGGCTGTAGATCTGGGGTGTGGATGGGGTTGTAGAAGTGGTGTGAGGATGGGGGCGAGAATGGGGTTGCAGATGTGGGGTGAGGATGGAGTGCGGAAGAAGTGAGGCTGTGATGAGAAATGGGTGATGAGATGATGGGGTGAAAACGGGATGAGGATGGGAGGATGGGGTGACAGCCGGTGCTTCGATTCCACCAACCGACGTCACACGGGGCATATCACACGGGAGAGTGGGGGAGGGGGGAGAGGGGCGAACACGGTACCACGTCGCCCGCCCAACATGAGACACGTGTTTTGGAAAAGGGCCGAGGATAGGGGAAGGATTGGGAGGGGAGACGAGGATAGACGAGGAGAGGCGAGGATAGGGGAAGGGAGGGGGAGGGAGAGAAGAAGCGAGGGGAGAGGGGGAGGGAAGGGGAGACGAGAATAGACGAGGGGAGGCAAGACTAGGATAAAGGAAGGGAGAAGGGGAAAGGATAGCCGAAGGGAGGCGAGGATAGACAAGGGGAGGGGAGGAGAGGCGAGGAGAGGAGAGGGGAGGGAAGGAGGTGCCTCACAAACGACAGATAGCACGATAAATGAGGGGCACAACAGAGCCGTGAGGACGTTCGTAACGAGAAAAGTTGAGCGGATTTATCAAAGGTTCAGCGACCTTGGGAAAAGGGAGGAAGAGGGAAAAGGTAGAGGAGGAGGAGGAGGAGGAGGAGGAGGAGGAGGAGGAGGAGGAGGGAGGAGGAGGAGGAGGAGGAGGAGGAGGAGGAGGAGGGAGGGGGAGGGGGAGGGGGAGGAGGGAGGAGGAAGAGGAAGAGGTATCAGGTAGAGGTGGTTCTGGAGAAGAGGAGGAGAGAAGGTGGGGGGGGAGAGATGGGAGAAGAATAAGAAAAAGAAATAGTAATAATAATAATAATAATAATAATAATAATAATAATGAAAATGAAATGGAAGAGGAGGAGAGAGAGTTAAATGTGGAGGAAAAACGAGAGAGAAAAGTAGCGTGGGTTGAGGGAAAAATAATAAAAAAACAAATAAATAAATAAGCAAAAAATAAAAAATAAAAACAACGAAAAAAAAAACTAACTGTAGTTGCGGCAGAGAGAGTGGGAAGTAACAAGCTTTCTCTAGCGGTTCACACAAGCATATTATGTAAACTGCCAACGCACTAAGTACATACACCCCCCCCCTGCCCATCCTCGTCCTCCTCCCCTTCCTCCCCCAACCCCTTCTCCCTCGCCCTCCTCCTCTCCCAACCCCTTTCCCCACCTCCCTCCATTCCCCAACCCCTCCTCCTTCTTTCCTCCAACCCCCACCTCCCCCTCCATCCCCCAAGCCCTAGCTCACCCTCCTCCCCCTCGCCCCCCCCCCAACTCCAGCACCCCCCTCACCCCCCCCCCCACGCCTTCATCCCACCCCGAATGTCCTAATATGCATCCAAATTATGGTCGTTGAGTTGTTACTAGCACAGGCGATGATGGAGAGTGATGGACGGTCGGGAGGGAGGGGAGAGAAAGGGGGAGGGGGGAGTGGGAGGAGGGAGGGAGAGGAGGGAGGGAGAGGAGGGAGGGAGGGGGAGGAGGGAGGGAGAGGGGGGGAGGGGGAGGGAGGGAGAGAGAGGAGGGAGGGAAGGGGAGGGGAGGGGAGGGGAGGAGGAAGGAGAGGAGGGAGGGGAGGAGAGGAGGGAGAGGAGCGGGAGATGAAGAGGAGGGGGAGATGGAGAGGGGAGGAGGAGGAGGGAGAGAGGCAAAAAGGGAGGGCAAAGAGAGAGAGAGCAAAAGGATCGGGGCGAGGAAAGAGAGAGAGAAAGAAACTGCTAGCATCATCAGAGAATGAAAATGATAATTAAACAACAAAAAAACTTGAATCAAACAAGCTTTGCAAAAAAAAAAAGTCTGCCTCTCCCCGGAAAAAAACACAAACACAAAAACAAAACAAAAACAACCAAACAAACAAAGCCGCAGAGCCCGCGACGTCCCATCCACTTCAACCCAATCAAAGTCTCCGAATGCAAAGGCAACTCCCCTGAAATATAAAAACGACAAGATCCCTCGTTCTCCGCAACACGAGACTGCAACATCGGCGCCGAACTACGAATCAACACGCTGCCGGCCGTGGCTGCTCCACTCCACGCGCCTTCTCGCCCCGCTTCCCACGTACATACACACACGTACATACACACACGTACATACAAGCTACACACACAAATGCACACGCTCTCTCCCCCTGCTTCCCACGTACATACACACACGTACATACAAGCTACACACTTCTTCCCACGTACATACAAACTACACACACGCTCTCTCACCCTGCTTCCCACGTACATACACACACGTACATACAAGCTACACACACGCTCTCTCACCTTTTTTCCCACGTACATACACAAACGTACAAACAAGCTACACACACAAATACACACACGATCTCTCACCCTTCTTCCCACGTACATACACACACGTACATACAAATACACACACGCTCTCTCACCCTGCTTCCCACGTACATACACACACGTACATACAAGCTACACACACGCTCTCTCACCCTGCTTCCCACGTACATACACACACGTACATACAAGCTACGCACACAAATACACACACGCTCTCTCACCCTGCTTCCCACGTACATACACACACGTACATACAAGCTACACACACAAATACACACACGCTCTCTCACCCTGCTTCCCACGTACATACACACACGTACATACACAAACGTACATACAAACTACACACACGCTCTCTCACCCTTCTTCCCACGTACATATACAAACGTACATACAAGCTACACACACAAATACACACACGCTCTCTCACCCTTCTTCCCACGTACATACACAAACGTACATACAAGCTACACACACAAATACACACACGCTCTCTCACTCTTCTTCCCACGTACATACACAAACGTACATACAAGCTACACACACACAAATACACACATGCTCTCTCACCCTTCTTCCCACGTACATACACAAACGTACATACAAGCTACACACACAAATACACACACGCTCTCTCACCCTTCTTCCCACGTACATACACACATGTACATACAAGCTACACACACAAATACACACACGCTCTCTCACCCTTCTTCCCACGTACATACACACATGTACATACAAGCTACACACACAAATACACACACGCTCTCTCACCCGGCTTCCCACGTACTTACACAAACGTACATACAAGCTACACACACAAATACACACACGCTCTCTCACCCTTCTTCCCACGTACATACACACATGTACATACAAGCTACACACACAAATACACACACGCTCTCTCACCCGGCTTCCCACGTACTTACACAAACGTACATACAAGCTACACACACAAATACACACACGCTCTCTCACCCTTCTTCCCACGTACATACACACATGTACATACAAGCTACACACACAAATACACACACGCTCTCTCACCCTTCTTCCCACGTACATATACAAACGTACATACAAGCTACACACACAAATACACACACGCTCTCTCACCCTTCTTCCCACGTACATACACACACGTACATACAAGCTACACACACAAATACACACACGCTCTCTCACCCTTCTTCCCACGTACATACACAAACGTACATACAAGCTACACACACAAATACACACACGCTCTCTCACCCTTCTTCCCACGCACATACACACACGTACATACAAGCTACACACACAAATACACACACGCTCTCTCACCCTGCTTCCCACGTACATACAAGCTACACACACAAATACATACACGCTCTCCCTCCACGTACTTCCACAAACGTACATACAAGCTACACACACAAATACATACACGCTCTCTCACCCTTCTTCCCACGTACATACACACACGTACATACAAGCTACACACACACACATACACACACGTTCTCTCACCCTTCTTCCCACGTACATACACAAACGTACATACAAACTACACGCACAAATACACACACGCAAGAAAGAAGTAGAAGACAAAGAAAAAGAAAGAAGAAGAAGACAAAGATGATAATGAAAAACAAGAACAAGAACAAGAAAGAAGAAAAAGAACAAGAAGAACAAGAAGAAGATGGTGATGATGATGATGAAGAAAAGAAGAGAAAGACAAAGAAAAGAAGATGGTGATGATGATGAAGAAGACAAAAAAAAAAACAAGAAAACGAACAACGAACATAGAAAAAAGAAAGAAAGAAAAGAAGAAAGAGAAACAAAAAAAGTAAAAAAAAAAAAAGTAAAAAAAAAGGAAAAAAAGAGAGAGAAAAGAGAGCAGAGAGAAAGTGGGCGTCTACGAAATCCCCCGCCCATAAATCCGGCAAAAATGTGTGAGGAAAAATAAGCCCAAGTGAAGTAGTGTAAGATTCACCGCCAAGATGAAGTTAGATGTCCCCGTAGTGATGACTGATGCTGCGGAGGGGGAGGGGAAGAGGGGAGAGGGGAGGAAAGGGGAAGGGGGGTTGGTGGTGAAGGGGAGGGAAGGGGGAGAGGGGAAGGGGTGGAGAATGGGAGGGGAGGAGAGGGGAAGGGGTGGGGAATGGGAGGGAGGAGAGGGGAAGGGGGAGGAGAGGGGTGGGGAATGGGGAGGGGAGGGGGAGGAGGAGGAGGAAACGAGGGAAATGAGAGGAGTCTGAAAAGAAGAGGAAGGGAGGAGGAGGAAAAAAAGCGACGAGAACAAGGAAGAAACACACACACACAAACACGGAGAGACAAGAAAGATGAAAAAAGTGTCGAAAGAAGAAAAAATTGTCGAAACGTGGAAACAGAAAATTCGAGAGAGAGAGAAAAAAAGACAAGGAAGAGAGAGAGAGAAAAAAAAAGGAAGAACCGCAAGTCTCTCTTACTGAAGGCTTTGCGAACCATCGTCTTTCTCGCCATACCCCGTTCTTCTCCGACGTCGAAATATCTTGAGACGTGATGAGTTTCAAAAGAGAAAGGAGAGGCGAGAGGGGGGAAAGGGGGAGGGAAGGGGGAGGGATGGGGGTGGAGCGGAAGGGGGAGGGAGGAGGAAGGAGGAAGGAGGGAGGAAGGATGGGGAAGGAGGAAGGAAGAAGGAGGGGAGGAGGAGGAGGAAGAGGAAGGGGAGGAGGAAGAAAAAGGGATGATGGAGGACGACGAGGAGAAAGGGAAGAAGGAGAAGGGAGATGGGGAGGAAGAGGAGATAAGCAAGTAGGAGGAGGAAAAGGAAAGAAGGTAGGAGGGGGAAGAGGACAAAGATCCACCCCGCCAATTCCTCCCTCCAAGACGACTACCTCCTTCCCAAGAGTTCCTCTAAGGCCACGAGAACAGAACAGACACGCTCGCACCTGCTTGCCTCCCCGACGCCGCCACCCAGGTCAGGTCACACGCTTGGGTACGAGGGGGCAAGGCAAGGAGGTCACTGCTCTTTTATCCCTTGCTTTCTTGTAATTCCTGTGGGACTCGCGGGTATAAAATGCCCATAAGGATGCACATATACATACATATATACGTATATGTATACATGTACATATACATACAAACACACAATTACATTTCTCTCTCACTCTCATATCACTCCATCTCAGCCTCCGAAAATCACTCCTAATTCCATTACCACTCCTGTATTCACCCCACTCCCACTCCTGTATTCACCCCCACTCCCCCCAACCGCGCATCCACACGCGAGAAAGCGGATGCAGCAGTGCCCCTCTCCCCCCACACCCTTCCCCTCCCCCTCCCCCGACGCGCCGCAGACAGCGATGATAACTGATAAAAGGCGAGAAAATATCGAATTTCGATACCCGGAGCGCTCTTGATACCGCGCCCAAAAAAGACGCCGAAACAGACCGCCATTACTCAAAGCGTTCGCACCTTCACGCCGCTCCGGGCTCGGCGTGTCGCACCTGACGCCCGCACGCCCGCCCGCTGCCTCTCGGGGCGTGGCGGACGCTAATGGATCCACGTTCCCTCTCTCTCTATGCCTGCCTGCCTGCCTGCCTGCTTGCATGTCTGTCTGCCTGCCTCCTCTCCTATCTACATAGTTCCCTCCCTCTCTCTGTGTCTACTTGCCTGCCTGCCCGTCTCACTGCCTACTTACCTGCCTCCTGTCCTATCTACAAAGCTCCCTCCCTCCCTCTCTGTGTCTACTTGATTGCCTGCCTTCCTACATATCTTCCTACATACCACATACCCATCCTGCCTCCCTCTCTCTCTGTCTCTCTGGCTCCCCGCCTCCTCTCCTATCCACATATCTCCCTCCCTCCCTCCCACCCTCTCTCTCTCTCTGTCTACTTACCTGCCTGCCTGCCTGCCGTCCTATCTACGCTCCCTCTCTCTCTCTCTGTGTGTCTACCTGCCTTCCTACACACCGCCCGCCCACCCTGCCTCCCTCTCTCTCTCTCTCCTGCCTGCCCGCCTCCTCTCCTATCCACATATCTCCCTCTCTCCCTCCCACCCTCTCTCTCTGTCTACTTACCTGCCTGCCTGCCTGCCGTCCTATCTACGCTCCCTCTCTCTCTCTCTGTGTGTCTACCTGCCTTCCTACACACCGCCCGCCCACCCTGCCTCCCTCTCTCTCTGTCTCTCCGCCTGCCAGCCTGCGAGGCGTTCGTCCGTCTCCTGCCACCCTTCACAAATACGAATTTATCTCCAGCCCGCTCCCCGCCCATCCCATCTTCATTTTTTGGAACAACCGCCGCCACACTCGCCTTCCTCGCCACACGCCCGCACGCCCGCACCCCTAACCAGAAGCGGGCGTGGGGGAAAAGTGCATTTAATTCTCCCCAAAGTGAAACGGGTCTTTTTCGGTTTTCCTATTCCTAAATTTATCATCATTCCTTCTGTATTTCCTCGAGATAAGAAACGACATAAGGGGAAAACAGAGAGGGGGAGAGAGAGAGAGAGAGAGAGAGAGAGAGAGAGAGAGAGAGAGAGAGAGAGAGAGAGAGAGAGAGAGAGAGAGAGAGAGAGAGAGAGAGAGAGGGAGGGAGGGAGGGAGGGAGGGAGGGAGGGAGAGGAGGGAGGGAAGGGAGAGGGAGAGGGAGAGGAGAAGGAGAAGGAAGAGGAGGAGGGAGAGAGAGGGAGAGGGAGGAGAGGAGAGAGTGAGAGAGGAGAGTGAGAGAGGAGAGAGGAAGAGGAAAGAGAGAGGAGAGAGAGGAGAGAGAGAGAGAGAGAGAGGAGAGAGAGAGAGAGAGAGAGAGAGAGAGAGAGAGGAGAGAGAGAGAGAGAGAGAGAGACTGACAGAGAGAGAGAGAGAGAGACTGACAGAGAGAGAGAGAGAGAGAGACTGACAGAGAGAGAGAGACAGACTGACACAGAGAGAGAGAGAGAGAGAGACTGACAGAGAGAGAGGAAACGAGGAAGAGACAGAGACAGAAACAAACCAAACCAAATCAAAAACATCAAATCCGACAACAGAAACAAGCCATTTCGGACCGAAGGCTGAACCAACATAATTCCCCCACTGACTCCTTTTAACCAGCGCGGATGACTCTCCAATCAGTCACGTTTTCCTCTCGCTTCAAGAAACTGAAAGACGGCGCCTGAAACGAGCGCTGAAACCCGCTCCTCTGACAGTCAAGTATCAGGCCATTCCATTCAGGCTGTCAAGGGGGACACACCTACGCCTGTCCGGTCAAGTGCGAGCCTGCCACTTGACCGGTCGGGAAAGGGAGGACGACTGTGTCTTACTCATGTTTTGACAAGATTTAGACTTAGAAGGAAAAGGAAGAGAGAAGTGAAATGAGGCTGGTCTTCTTCTTCTTACTTCTTCTTCTTCTTCTTCTTTTACTCATTCACCCATCCACTTACTCAACTCATCCTTCTTCTTCTTCTTCTTCTTTTTACTTTTTTTCTTCTTCTTCTTCTACTCATTCACCCATCCACTTACTCAACTCTTCCTTCTTCTTCTTCTTCTTCTCCTTACTTATCCTTCTTCTTAACTCATTCACCCATCCACCTACTCAACCCATGAATCCACTTGTCATTCCGTAAACCTGATATTCCTTTTCAAAGGAGGAGCCGAAGCAGAACAAGAGGAGGAGGAGGAGGAGGGGGAGGAGGCAGAAGATGAGGAGAGGGAGGAGGAGGAGGAAGGGGAGAAGAGGGAGGAAAAGGGAGAGGAGTAGCAGGAGGAGGAAGAGGAGAATAGGAAGTAAGAGGAGGAGAAGGGGGAGGAGGAGAAGGATAAGAAGGAGAAGGAGGATTTGGTGTCTTGACGCTGCTTTCCACCACTTTTATTCCATTTCGTCATTTCCGCTCGTCAAATCTGCTTCTCACTCGCCTTATCCTTATCTCTTTCACTTTACTTTCTCTGTCTATATTTCCCTGGCACTCTCCATAGGTCTTTCGCTGTGTTTCTCTTTCCTATTCCGTCTGTGTGTCTGTCTGTCTGTATGTATGTATGTCTCTGTGTGTCTGTCTGTGTGTCTGTCTGACTGTCTGTCTGTCTGTCTGCCTGCCTCTCTTTCTGGCTCTCTCCCTCGTTCTCGCTTTCTTTCCACTTCCCTCTTCATTACTGTCGTTCTTCATCGGACTCCCCTCCTCTGGTCTTTCCTCTTCCACGCTTTTATTTAAATATTAACTTCTACTCCATTCCGTGCGCTATTCGAGTGTTCTTTTTACGCTCTCCACTTCCCCGTTCTTCTCACTGGTCTTCCTCTTTCTTCTCTTTCTACATTCCTCCCTCTCTCCCTCTCCCTCTCCCTCTCCCTCCCTCTCCCTCTCCTCTCCCTCTCCCTCTCCTCTCCTCTCTCCCTCTCCCTCTCCCTCTCCCTCCTCCCTCTCTCTCCCTCTCCTCTCCTCTCCTCTCCTCTCCTCTCTCCCTCTCCTCTCCTCTCCTCTCCTCTCCTCTCCCTCTCCCTCTCCCTCTCCCTCTCCCTCTCTCTCTCTCTCTCTCTCTCTCCTCGTACAATCTCACTCCCTTTCCTCTCCCTCCGCCTATCCACCCCCCCCACACCTTCTCCCTCTCCCAAACTTCCTCATCCTCGCCGCTTCTCCTCCCTCTTCCCCCCTCCCCCTCCCCCTCCCTCCCTCTTCCTCCCCATCTCCCACTCCCACTCCCACTCCCTCTCCCCCTACCCTCTCTCCTCCCTCTCCCCCTCCCCCCTCCCCCTCCCCCTCCCTCTTCCTCCAGTCTCTGCAAATAAAGAAAGAATGAAAAAAAGAACTTTCGACATAAGAATAAGGCTTACGCTCGGAGAGTCGGGATGAGGGCAAAGTCTGCGTAGAAACAGGAACTTCCGAGTCAAAAAAAAGAAAAAAGAAAAAAGGAAAAAAAGAAGAAGAAGAAAAAAGGATAAAGGCAGGAACCAAAACACTATTCTCGAACATGTGTTTAATTAATAAAGCGACGACGCGGGAGATTCTTATGTTTTTATTCTTGGAATGAAAAAAAAAAATAATAATAATAAATGAGAGGAGGATGAGAAGGAGGAGGAGGAGGAGATGAAAGATTTTGGTGGAGGAGAAGAAGAAATCGAGTGAGAGAGAGAGAGAGAGAGAGAGAGAGAGAGAGAGAGAGAGAGAGAGAGAGAGAGAGAGAGAGAGAGAGAGAGAAAGAGAGAGAGAGAGAGAAATAAACAAACCAAGAAAGAAAGATCGAGAGACAAACAAAATCAGTTCCGTCGAAACGTCTCTTACTGCCGTATCCCCCCCCTTTCCCACATCCCTCCTCCTCCTCCCCCCTCCCCCCTAGAAGCTTTATTAGAGGACAACAACAACAAAAACAACAAAAACAACAAAAACTTCCAACATAATCCGACACAATTTACCGCAGTAACAACTCTCGCGGCCGCTGTTGGATGTGAGGATTTTGCCCCGAAGATGCGCGCGCGGGAGAGGGGAAAGGGGGAAGGGGAGAAGAGGGGAAAGGGGGAAGGGGAGAAGAGGGAGGGGAAGGGGAAAGAGGGAAAGGGGGAAAGGAGGGGAAAGGGGGAAGGGGAGAAGAGGGGGAGAAGAGGGGGAGGAGAAGAGGAAGGGAGGGGAAGTGGAAGGGGAAAGGGAGGTGGAAGGAGGGAGGGGAAGTGGAAGGCGAAAGGGAGATGGAAGGAGGGAGGGGAAAGGGGGGAAGGGGGAGGGAGGGGAGATGAGGGGGATGGAAGGAGGAGGGTGGAAGGTGAAATGGGGAGAAGGAGGGATGGAGAGGGAAGGGGAAGAAGAGGAAAGGAGGGGAAAGGGAGAAGAGGGGATGGAAGGAAGGGAGAAGGGGGCTGGGGGAGGGAAGGGGAGAAGAAGGGAAAAGGGGGTGAGGGGAGGGAGGAGGGAAAGGGCGAAGGGGACAGGGGAGGGGAAGAGAGAAATGACGAATTGTAAAATAAGACGACGAATATGGCTGTGTGTTTGGGCATACACACGCGCGTACAGGCAATACATACACACACGCACACACACATAAACACCGCCCCTTCTCACAAAATCAAGCTAAACAGGGTAACATACGGGGTGGGGGAGAGGGGGTAGGGGTGCAACAAATCACACCTTCTTGATTGGGCCACACAAATCAAATGATTGCCTGGCCTCCCTCCCTCCTTCTCCCTCACTCTCTTTCTCTCTCCTCTCCTCCCTCTCTTTTTCCTTCCCCTCTTCCTCTCATTCTCGCTCCTCCTCCCTCACTCCCTTCCTTGCTTCCTTCCCCTCTCCCTCTCCTTTCCTCCCTCCCTTCTCCTTCTCTCCCTCTCCTTTCCCCTCCCTCCCTTCTCCCTTTCCTCTCCCTCTCCTTCCTTTCATCCCTCCCTATCCTTTCTTCCCTTCCTTTATTCTCCTTCCCTCTCTTCCCCTCCCTCCCTCTCCCTTCCCTCACCCTCTCCCTCTCCCTCTCCCTCTCCCTTCCCCTCCCTTCCCTCACCCCCCTAAAACCCCTCATCATTCAGTCGTTAACCTTCATCTTCATTAACGTAAAAAAAAATAATAATAAAAATAGAGGAAAAAAGGTAGAGTAAGGCAAGTTTTTATCTCTGTTGTATCTAAAAAGAGGAAAAGAAAACTGTAAGGAAATAAGAAATACAATCAAAAGAAAATAAAAAATCACACGCGGAAACGAGGGTGAAAAAAAGAAGAGAAGGAAATAAAAAGAATCAAACAAACAAAGAAACAAAAACATCAAAACCAAAAAAAAAGAAAACACCTAAAAAAAAGAAATAAAAAACAAGAAAAAACAACAACAGACACAAACAATAAAGATTATTCGGCCGACAAGATAATTCTCCTCCGCAATAAGGCCCAAACACACTAACAAACACACTAACAAACACACACACAGCAGCCACAAGTGAAATTAATGAACACTTGACCCTCTTCAACGGATTCTCGTGTCGCTTGAATAGATAGTTAGATAGACGGAGAGGCAGATAGACTGAGGGACTTACATGGGTATTTTGATCAACATTAAATTCATGCGTTTATTTGGTCATTCGAGTTTGCGTTTGCGGTCGCTTTCTCGCTCTCGCTCACTTACTCATTTACTCTCTTTCTCGTTCTTTCTCTGTTTCTTTCCTTCCTTCTCTCTCTCTCTCTCTCTCTCTCTCTCTCTCTCTCTCTCTCTCTCTCTCTCTCTCTCTCTCTCTCTCTCTCTCTCTCTCTCTCTCTCTCTCTCTCTCTCTCTCTCTCTCTCTCTCTCTCTCTCTCTCTCTCTCTCTCTTTCTTCCAACACCCCCTCTCTCTCCCTACTCTCTCATCCTCTCTCCCTCCGCCCCCTCTCCCCTAACCCACTCCATCAGCCTCTCCTTCTCCACCCTCCCTCTCCATCACCCTCCTCCTCTTCCTCCTCTCCCCCCCTCCTACTCCTCCATCGCCAGTCGCCAAACCCGAATCATTTCCACAGACACAACAGCGTTTCTCTTTTCTTTGCCCGGACTGTAAAGAACCGAACCTGAAATAACAGAGATGAGAACCGATTCTACCCTCCCTCCCCTCTCCATCCCTCCCTCTCCCTCCTTCTTCTTTCTCTTCTTCCCCCCTCTTCCGTCTTCTTTCTCTTTATCCTCTCTCTCTCCCCCTTCCTTTCTTCCTTCCTTTCCTCCCTTTCTTCTTTCCTTTTTTATCGTTCTTCTTCTCCCTTTCCCTCTCTTCCCTTCCCCTTCTCCCTCACTCCCTCTCCTCTTCCCTCGCCCTCTCCCCCACTTCCCTTCCCTCTGCCTCTTCCTCTCCCCTTCCCCTTCCCTCTCCCCTTGCCCTTCCCCTTCCCTCTCTCCCACTCCCTCTCCCCTTGCCCTTCCCCTTCCCCTTCCCCCTCTCCCTCTCCCTCTCTCTCCTCCATTTGATCACCGAGCTGTGAGTTTTCAATCTACTTCGACGCCGTTTCAGAAGGCGGTCGCCCCCCCTCCTCATCCACACCCCACACCCCTAACACCCTGTATCCCTTGCTCTCTTCTTTTTTCTTTCCTTGTCAATGGTTATTCTTTAGACACCAAAGGAGAGAGGGGGAGAGGGGGAGAGGGGGAGACAGGGAGGGGGGCAGAGGCGGAGAAAGGGTGGGGGAGGCGAAGAGTGACAAAGAGAGTGAGGAAGGGGGGGAGGGGGGAGTGGGGAGGAAGAGTGAGTGAGTGAACGAGAGTGAGAGTGAGAAGAGTGAGAGAGAGAGAGAGAGAGAGAGAGAGAGAGAGAGAGAGAGAGAGAGAGAGAGAGACAGACAGACAGACAGAGAGAGAGAGAGAGAGAGAGAGAGAGAGCCAGACCGAGAGAAACAAAGAAAGAGAGACAGAGAGAGAGAGAGACACACACACACACACACACACACACATACACACACACACACACACACACAGACACACACACACACACACACACACACACAAACACACACACACACGAATCTCACCCTCATTTCTCTCTCTCCCAATCTCTCTTTCTCCCTCTCTCTCTATCTCTCTCTCTCTCTCTCTCTCTTATCTCTCTTAATCTCTCTCTGTCTCTCTCTCTGTCTCTCTGTCAGTCTCTCTCTTTGTCTGTCTGTCCACACTCTCTCTCTCTTTCTTCTCTCTCTCTCTCTCTCTTCCACATCTCTCTCTCTCTCTCACACTCTCTCTCTCTCTCTCTCTCTCTCTCTCTCTCTCTCTCTCTCTCTCTCTCTCTCTCTCTCTCTCTCTCTCTCTCTCTCTCTCTCTCTCTCTCTCTCTCTCTCTCTCTCTCTCTCTCTCTCTCTTTCTTCCACATCTTCGTCTAAGTGATTCTCCCTGTTCCTCTACGTGCAAGACCTTCCTCCTCCAAAGTTTTATCGCCCCTTTTTCCCCTCAAAACATCTTCAAGTAGCGGGTAAGACTTTCCCCTCTTTCCTCTCCTTTCTTGTGTCATTTCTCATTTCCAGCTTTCTCCCCCTTCCCCCCCCCACCCCTCTCTTTCTCTCTCTACCCCTACCCCTACTCCCGCTTTCCCTTCCCTCCCCCTCCCCTTCCCTTTCCTCCCCCACCCCTTCGCTCGTGTTTTGTGCCATGTTTAAGCTTCATTCTCCTTAATTCTCCGACTTCCCCCCCCCTCCCCATCCTCTTTTTACGGGGGGAGGGAGTACGAGGGAGAGGAGAGAGTAGGAGGGAGAGGAGAGAGTAGGAGGGAGAGGAGGGAGGGGAGGGAGGGGAGGGGGAGTATTCTTACTCAAGTCCTTCTTTTGAGGTTCTGCAATCCGTGTAGTTGCGCCACTGTCGTCTCATGCAACATTAACCTGTGCTTGCAATAATCGTTTCATTTTTGCAACCGGAATGTCCAAACCTTGATTATAGTTTTTTTCTTCATTTCTCTCGGTATATTTCTTCATTTCATTCATTAGGATCGTGTTGTCATAGCATTCTATTCTGTCGGTTTATTCGAATCTGACTTTCAGTTCCCAGTCCTTATGTACTACATTTGCTTGTTTTCTCAAGGGACGTTCGCATCTATCAAGCGCCTACATCTCAGCATCTATCACGCCCATTCGCCTTCATGAACAAACAGACAATAAGAAAAACAAAGAAACAAAAAGAAAAAAAATGCTATGATCCTTCCACACAAAAGGGAACAAAATAATACTTAGAACTATTAAGGCTGGGGGAGGGGAGGAGTAAGGGAGGGGAAGAGAGGGGAAGGGAGGAGTAAAGGAGGGGAAGAGTGGGGAAGGGAGGGGAGGGGAGAGAGAGGAGGAGTAAGGGAGGGGAAGGGGGAGAGAGGGGTGAAGGGAAGGGACAAGAGGAGAGAGAGAGGAAGAAAGGGAAAGAGAGGAGGGAGTAGGAGGGAGTGTGACTGAGAGGCAGGGAGAGGAGGCAATGGGAGAGAGAGGAGGGAGAGGGAGGGAGTGGGATGAGAGGAGGGAGAGGGAGGGAGTGGGATTGAGAGGGAGAGGGAGAGGGAGGGAGTGGAGGAGAGGAGGGAGAGGGAGGGAGTGGGATTGAGAGGAGGGAGAGGGAGGGATAGGGAGAGGGAGGGAGTGGGAGAGGCAGTTCCCGCACAACATGACCCAAACCTTATTTACGCTGATCGCACGGCCTGAAACGCTCGAACTGGTTGAAAATCCCTTTCATGTCCTCGAGCTTCCTCAGGCTCTGTTCTCCCCCTCCTCTCTCTCTCTCTCTCTCTCTCTCTCTCTCTCTCTCTCTCTCTCTCTCTCTCTCTCTCTCTCTCTCTCTCTCTCTCTCTCTCCCCTCCCTCCTCTTATCCCATCCTCTCTTCCTATTCTCCCTCAACTCCTCCCTCCTATCACCCCAACCCCACCCACCCCACCCACTCCCACACCATCTCATCTCACCCTCTCCCACCCACACCCTCATCTCCGACCCTCCCATCCTCCTACCCCACCCACTCCCTCCCCCTCCCTCCCGCCTTCCACCCTCCCCATCCCCTCTCCTCCGCTTGCGAGAGTAAATCTGGGCGACACACAAGCGCGACTCAAATGCCAAACAAACGCGCCCACAGCCCTCTCCTTCCCTCTCACGCCCGCGCCCGTAAAAGAAAGGAAACAGACGGAGACGAAATTTCGGTGATGTATAAGAGAAAGGGGAAGAAAAGGGGGAATAGAAAGACGAAAGAGGGAGATCAAAATAAAAAAAAAATCAGCTGAAAGGAGAAAGGCAAGAAGAAAAAGGGGCAGAAAAGTGAAAGAGGGAAATGAAAGAAACACTAAAAGGAGGAAGGAAAGAAGAAAAAAGAAATATAAAAACAAACTGAAAGGAGGAAAGAAAAGAAGAGCGAATGGGGGGAATGAAAGAAAGAAACTGAGAGAGAAGAAAAGCGAACGAACGAAATACAGAGAAGAAAGACTAATAGAATAAAAAAAAGAAAAACGAAATGCACGGAAGGAAAATGAAAGAAAAGAAAAGAAAAGGACAGCGAGAGAGAGAGAGAGAGAGAGAGAGAGAGAGAGAGAGAGAGAGAGAGAGAGAGAGAGAGAGAGACAGGAGAGAGAGAGAGAGAGAGAGAGAGAGAGAAAGAGAGAGAGAGAGAGAAGAGAGAGGAGAGAGAGAGAGAGAGAGAGAGAGAGAGAGAGAGAGAGAGAGAGAGAGAGAAAGAGAGAGAAAGAGAGAAGGAGAGAAAGAGAGAAGGAGAGAAAGAAAGAAAGAAAGAAAAAGAGAGAGAAATAAAAAAAGAAAAGGGAGACAAAGCGACAAACACACAGACAAGGAACAGGACACACAAATAAAGAAATAAAAGCAGAAATAAAAAGAGAAATAACGAGAGAGCGAAGCCCGATCAGCGCGAACGGCCAGACCGAGGCATCCGAAAGCCTAACGCGGTCGTCGGGAAATGTTAATAAATGATCCATAAATAAAAATACAACAAACGCCAACGAAACGCCATCCGCTGGAAACGAGGGCGGGAGAGGGAGAGGGAGAGGGGAAGGGGAAGGTTGAGGGAGAGGGAAAATGTGAGGGTGAGGGAGAGGGGAAATGTGAAGGTGAGGGAGAGGGAGAGGGTGAAGGTGAGGGAGAGGGGAAGAGTGATGGTGAGGGAGAGGGCGAGGGTGAGGGAAAGGGGAAATGTGAAGGTGAGGGAGAGGGTGAAGGTGAGGGAGAGGGAAAGGGTGATGGTGAGGGAGAGGGGAGAGGGCGAGGGTGAGGGAGAGGGGAAGGGTGAGGGAGAGGGGAAATGTGAAGGTGAGGGAGAGGGTGAAGGTGAGGGAGAGGAAGAGTGAAAATGTGAGGGTGAGGGAGAGGGGAAATGTGAAGGTGAGGGAGAGAGAGGGAGAGGGTGAAGGTGAGGGAGAGGGAAGTGTGATGGTGAGGAGAGGGCGAGGGTGAGAGAGAGGGGAAATGTGAAGGTGAGGGAGAGGGAGGTGAAGGTGAGGGAGAGGGAAAGGGTGATGGTGAGGGAGAGGGAGAGGGAAGAGGTGAGGGAGAGGGGAAGGGTGAGGGAGAGGGGAAATGTGAAGGTGAGGAGAGGGTGAAGGTGAGGAGAGGGAAAGGGTGATGGTGAGGGGAGAGGGGAGAGGGGAAGCGAGGGTGAGGAGAGGGGAAGGGTTGAGGGAGATGGGAAATGGAGGGTGAGGGAGAGAGGGAAATGTGGAAGGTGAGGGGAGAGGGAGAGGGTGAAGGTGAGGGAGAGGGGAAGAGTGATGGTGAGGGAGAGGGGGAAGGGTGAGGGAGAGGGGAAATGTGAAGGTGAGGGAGAGGGTGAAGGTGAGGGAGGAAAGGGTGATGGTGAGGGAGAGGGGAGAGGGCGAGGTGAGGGAGAGGGGAAGGGTGAGGGAGAGGAGGAATGGAAGGGTGATGGTGAGGAAGAGGGTGAGGGCGAGGGTGAGGGAGAGGGGAAGGAGAGGGAGATGGAAAATGTGGAGGTGAGGGAGAGGGGAAATGAAGGTGAGGGGAGAGGGAGAGGGTGAAGGGGGAGGAGAGGGGAAGAGTGATGGTGAGGAGAGGGGAAGGGTGAGGGAGAGGGGAAATGTGAAGGTGAGGGAGAGGGTGAAGGTGAGGGAGAGGAAAGGGTGATGGTGAGGGAGAGGGGAAGGGTGAGGAGAGGGAAATGTGAGGGAGAGGGTGAAGGTGAGGAGAGGGAAAGGGTGATGGTGAGGGAGAGGGAGAGGGCGAGGGTGAGGAGAGGGGAAGGTTAGGGGAGATGGAAAATGTGAGGGTGAGGGAGAGGGGAAATGTGAAGGTGAGGGAGAGGGAGAGGGTGGAAAGGTGAGGGAGGGAAGAGTGATGGTGAGGGAGAGGGGGAAGGGTGAGGGAGAGGGGAAATGTGAAGGTGAGGAGGAGGGTGAAGGTGAGGGAGAGGAAAGGGTGATGGTGAGGGAGAGGGGAGAGGGCGAGGGTGAGGGAGAGGGGAAGGGGTGAGGGAGAGGGGAAATGTGAAGGTGAGGGAGAGGGTGAAGGTGAGGAGAGGGAAAGGGGTGATGGTGAGGGAGAGGGAAGGGCGAGGGTGAGGGAGAGGGAAATGTGAAGGTGAGGGAGAGGGAGGGAGAGGGTGAAGGTGAGGGAGAGGGGAAGAGGATGGTGAGGGAGAGGAGGAAGGGTGGAGGGAGAGGGGAGAGGAAATGTGAAGTGAGGGAGGGTGAAGGTGAGGGAGAGGGAAAGGGTGATGGTGATAGAGGGAGAGGGCGAGGGTGAGGGAGAGGGGAGGTGAGGGTGAGGAGAGGGGAAGTGAAGGTGAGGAGAGGGAAGTGTGAAGGTGAGGAGGGAGAGGGAAGGGTGAGGGAGAGTGGAAGGGAGAGGGAGAGGAGAGGGGAAGTGAGGATGAGGGAGAGGGAAGTGTGAAGGTGGAGAGGAGAGGGTGAGGGAGAGGAAGTGAGGAAGGTGAGGGAGAGGGAGAGGGGAAGGGGTAAGGGAGAGGGAGAGAGAGGGAAGTGTGAGGATGAGGGAGAGGGGAAGTGTGAAGGTGATGGAGAGGGAGAGGTGAGGGAGAGGGAAGTGTGAAGGTGAGGGAGAGGGAGAGGGGAAGGGAGGGAGAGGGAGAGAGAGAGAGGGAAGTGTGAGGATGAGGGAGAGGGAAGTGTGAAGGTGATGGAGAGGGAGAGGGTGAGGGAGAGGGGGAAGGGTGAGGGAGTGGGGAAGGGAAGGGTGAGGAGAGGGAGGTGTGAGGGTGAGGGAGAGGGTAAGTGTGAAGGTGAGGGAGAGGGGAAGTGTGAAGGTGAGGGAGAGGGTGAGGGTGAAGGTGAGGGAGAGAAGGGAAGGGAAGGGTGAGAGGGAAGAAAAATACGAAGAGGGAGAATGAAAATGAAAGACTGCGAAAAAGAGTGTGCGTGTGGGGGGGGGGGTTAGAAAGATAAGGATATAAAAAAATGAGAAAGAGAAAGTGGAAATGAGAGGACAGTCAAAAATTGGGCGTACAGAAGAAGAGAAAAAAGGAGAACAAGAGAATGCCATTACGTGGTGGTGACTCGGTGGAGGTTTGGCGAAGGGAGGGAAGGAGGGAGAGAGGAGGGGAGGGGAGGGGAGAGGGAGGGAGGATGGAGTGGTGAGGGAGAGAGGGAGGGAGGGAGGGAGGGAGGGAGGGAGGGAGGGAGGGAGGGAGGGAGGGAGGGAGGGAGGGAGGGGGAGGGAGAGAGGAGAGAGGGAGGAAGGAGGAAATGGGAGGGGAGGCGAGAGGAGGGAAGGGAGGAGGGGGAAGGGGGAAGGGGGAGGCGAGAGGATGGAGAGAGGGAAGGGATTGGAAAGGGGGGAGAGGAAAGGGAAGGAAGAGGGGGAAGAGAGGAGGAGGAGGGAAGTGAGAGGGTCAAGGGAGGGAGAAGGGAGGGGAGAGGAAGGAGGGATGCAAAGAGAGAAAATAGGGGAGAAATGGGAAAGGCGAAAAGGAAGGACACAGAATGACATAAGAGAAAGAGGGGAATGGGAGGAGAAAAAGGAGACGAAGAGGAGGAGCAGGAGGAAAAGGAAGTGGAGGAGAGGAGTAAAAGGAAGAGGAGGAGAGGAGGAAAAGCAGAAGCAAAATGAGGAGAAAGAGAAAGAGAAAGAGAAAGAGAAGACGAAGAAGAACAATAAGAAGAAGTAGACACAGAAAAAAAAAGGTGACCTCGCGGTGACCTGAGCGAGGCGAGGCGACCTGCAGTACGGGCGACGGCCTAGAGCGGGATCAGCGAGCGAGAGACTAAAGTTTCGAACTGGATTAAGCCCAAGAGATGGATTAAGGCGCTGAAGAACAAGACGCTGGGAGAACGGGCGAGGGAGGGTGGCCGAGGCAAAGAGGAGGGGTATGAGGTAAATAATAATAATAATAATAATAATAATAATAATAATAAATGAAGGAGAAATGAAAGAAGGGGTAGAGGGTATGAGGTAAAATAAATAAATGAAGGAGAAATGAAAGAAGGGGTAGAGGGTATGAGGTAAAATAAATGAAGGAGAAATGAAAGAAGGGGTAGAGGGTATGAGGTAAAATAAATAAATGAAGGAGAAATGAAAGAAGGGGTAGAGGGTATGAGGTAAAATAAATCAACGAAGGAGAAATGAAAGAAGGGGTAGAGGGTATGAGGTAAAATAAATAAATGAAGGAGAAATAAAAGAAGGGGTAGAGGGTATGAGGTAAAATAAATAAATGAAGGAGAAATGAAAGAAGGGGTAGAAAAGAAAGGTAAATAGGAGAGAAAAAGGAGAACGGGGGGCTTGGAAGAAGGGTCAGTTTCTGCCTTTCTACGAAACAACGAAATAAAAACAGTGATAATACCGAGTAATTATTTGATTATTATAATGCTTTTAGCAACAATGACGAGGGCGAGGACGGAAAGGTGGTGGTGATGGCGCTTGGCGAAGACGAAGACGAAGACGAAGACGATGATGACGATGACGAGGGTGATGATGATGATTATGATGATGACGAAGATGATGATAATAATTATGAATATGATGATTATAATTATGATTATGATTATGAAAATTATGATTATGATGAAGATTATAACGATTATGATGATGACGATGACGATGATGATGGCGATGACGACGACGAAGAAGACGGCGACGATGATGATGACGACATTAACTAAACAAACAAATATTGGCAAAATACAGAAGCTCGGCCGGAGAGGATGGGCAGATGCCAAATCAAATGAGGGCAAGGCGTATGATAGGATACGGGGAAGAGGGGAGGGGAGAGGAGGGAAAGAGGGAAGAGAGAGTGAGGGGGAAGGAAAGAAAAGAGGGGAAGGAGGATGAAAAGGAGGGAAAAGGGATGAAAGAGAAAAGGAGGAGGAGGAAGGATAATGGGGAGGGGGAGAAGGGAGGGAGGGGTGGAGAGAGAAGGAAGAGGGAAAGGAACAGGAATGGGAGACAAGGGGAGGGAAACAAGGACGGAAACAGAGAGAGGGAGAGGGAGAGAGAGAGAGAGAGAGAGAGAGAGAGAGAGAGAGAGAGAGAGAGAGAGAGAGAGAGAGAGAGAGAGAGATGAAAAGGAAGGAAAGGGGGCACGATGGGGCTCTCAAAGGGCGCCAGAGACAGTCTAATGCATGAGCGGAGGGGGGGGGGGGGGAGGTGGGTACAGGTGGCGGGGATCATGAGGACTTAAGTCTGGCGAAAACTTGCCCCATTACCCCGTCCTCGTCTCCTACTCCTCCTCCTCCTTCTCCTTTTTCTCGTCCTCCTCCTCCTCTTCTTCCCCTCTTCCTACTTCTTTTTCTCCTACTTCCCCTCTTCCTCCTCTTTCTTTTTATTCTTTTCTTCTTCCTTTCTTCTTCTCCTCCTCACCCCCCCTCTCTTCATTTCTTGTTTGTCTTTACACGTCACTCTCCTTTTCTTCTTCGGTCACTTATTCTTATTTCTCTCTGTCTCCCACTCATTCTCCTTTTTTTCTTCATTTCTTCTGATTCCCTCTTTTCTTCTCCTCTCCTTCCTCTCCCTCTTCATTACTTCTTACTTTGGTCATCCGATATTCCACCTTCCATATCGTATTCTTCAGCTTGCTCCCCCTTTCGCTTCTTTTGTTTTCCTTCTTTCTTTATTTCTTTTTTTTTTCTCTCAAGCTCTCTCATACTCATACTCATACTCATACTCACTCACATTCTCACTCACACTCACACTCTCACTCCCCTCCCACTCCCATCCCCACTCCCCCTCCCCCTCCCACTCCCCTCCCCCTCCACTCCCTATCCCCTCCCTCCCTCCACCCCCACCCCCACTCCCCTCCCACTCTCCCACGCCCTCCCCCTCCGGTAGCTCCCGCCCGCGCCCTCCATTCCCATAAGTCCCCGGCCATCTCCCACGCCCGTCCCCGCCCACCCGGCTCCGAATGGCATTATCAACTCCCTACAAATCCAACGTAAATGCGTCTCTCATAATCACCCGTTTTGCAGCCGGTTACTGGCCCCCTGTTCTCCCCTCTTTCGCTTCCCCTCGTCTCTCCTCCTCTCTTTCCCCTTCTTCCTCGCTCTCTCTCTCCCTTTCCTATCCCGTCTCCTCCTCGTAGGGATGGGAGCGGGAGGAGGGAAGGGAGGGGAAGAGATGGGAGGGGAAGGAGAGATAGGAGGGGAGGGAAAGGAGGGGAGGGAAAGGAGGGGAGGAGGAGGAAAGGAGAAAAAGGCAGGGGAGGGGAAGGAGAGAAGGGCAGGGGTGGGGAAGGAGGGGACGGGGCAAGTGCGAAAGCTATTGTGTTAGGAAGGACTGTGGTCGTATGTGGACGGTAGGAGGAAGAAAGAGGGGAGGGAGGGAGGGAGGGAAGGAGGAGAGCTAGGGGAAGGGGGGCATGGAGAGGGGTAGGAAGAGAACCAGGGGTAGGGAAAACGGGGTGAAGGGAAGGGGGAGAGCCAGGGGGAGGGGAAACGGGGAGAGGGGAAGGAGAAGAGAGACGGGGAGGGGGACGAGGAGAGGGCAGGGAGGGCGGCCGAGGTAGCAGGTGGTCGAGGCCAGACTCAATCTGACCTGGAAATCAACTTAGTCCACTCGTTACGGAGACCTCCTCCCTTCCTCCCTTCCTCCACCCTTTCTTACGCCCCTTCCTCACCCAGGCCCTCCCCATTACCCCCTCCCTCGCACCGAAGCCCCCCACCTCCCTGGTCTTTTCTCTTCACTTTTCTTCTCTCTCCCTCTTTATTTCTCTTCTCTTCTCTCTTTCTCTTTCACTTTCTCTCTCTCCTTCCCCCTTTCTCTCTATATTTTTGCTAAACGTGTTGGCATTACCTGGCTCTCCTCTCCTTATCTTGCTTTCAATAATACTTGTCTTTGCCATTTCTGTTTTCTCTATATTTCGTCCCTTATTACTGGCTGTTTCATCTTCCCTCTCTTCGTAAGGCTTATAACGCTGTGCATTCGGATTGGGTGGAAGAGAAGGAAATAGGCAGAAAACGAGAGAGAGGGAGATAGGAAGGAAGGAAGGAAGGAAGAGGAGAAGGAGGGAAGGAGGGAAGGAGGGAGAGGGAGAGGGAGAGGGAGAGGGAGAGGGAGAGAGAGGGAGAGGGAGAGAGGGAGAGAGGGAGAGAGAGAGAGAGAGAGAGAGAGAGAGAGAGAGAGAGAGAGAGAGAGAGAGAGAGAAAGAGAGAGATAGAAGAGAGAAGAGAGAGAAGAGAGAGACAGACAGACATAGAAAGAGAAACAGAAAGACAAGAAAAGAGGGGAGAAAAGAAAGAAAAAAAAAACAGAAAGGGGGGAGAGGGATCCACTCCTGGCCAACCAGACCAGAGCGAAGAAACCCCCAAACGGGTCTCCTTCAGTCTCCCCTTTTGTCACAAACTTCCCGTCACTCGCAAAAGACTCGCCGTTTCCTACTCGCAAAAAAGAAGGGGAGGGGGTGGGGGGTGGGGTGGGGGGGTGATTTGCAACGCCATCGCAAAATACATGACCGAGACATTAATGCAAATCAAATCAACAACTTACGCGTTTTAATTCTTTTAATCTCATCAGCAAACGATTGCTAATCTGACCTCATAATGCTGACAATCATACGCCGAATATCGCTTCAACAATCCTGCACGTAGATGCAACCCACACTTATCTCTCTCTCTCTCTCTCTCTCTCTCTCTCTCTCTCTCTCTCTCTCTCTCTCTCTCTATATATATATATATATATATATATATATATATATATATATATATATAATCTGATGACGTCATCAACCCTCCTCCACTGATGACATCACTGACAATCAACTACTGATGATGTCATCAACACTCAACCACCAATGACCCCGCCAATCCTCAACTGATGATGTCATCAGTCCCCAACCACCGATGACGTCACCAACCCTCAACTGATGACGTTTCCAACCCTCAACCACCGATGACGTCACCAACCCTCAACCACCGATGACGTCACCAACCCTCAACCACCGATGACGTCATCGACCATCCCCTTTGATGTCTGTGCGGAAGATACATCGAGTTTCCGCACACTATTGCAACGGTATAATTCCCCTGAAATCCTGTCTCGTTATATGATAGGTGAAGGGTCATATTGATCTCCCATTTTTTTTAATATCAAAAAGCTTAGGGAGAAATGAAAGTGAACGTGTTGTGGATATCCATCTGTCGCTTTCTGTTCATGCGCTTATCTATCTATCTTCGCCTTCTCCTTCACCTCCTCCTCCTCCTCTTCTTCGTCCTCCTCCACTTCCTCTACCTCCAGCACCACCTCCTCCTCCTCCTCCTCTTCTTCCTCCTCCACCTGTACCTCTACTTCCACCTCCTCCTGCCTCTACACTTCCACCACCACCTCCACCTCCACCACCACCACCACCACCACCACCTCCTCCTCCTCCTCCTCCTCCTCCTCCTCCTCCTCCCTCCTCCTCTTCCTTCTCCTCTTCCTCCTCCTCCTCTTCTTCTTCCTCCTCCTCTTCTTCCTCCTCCTCTTCTTCCTCCTCCTCTTCTTCCTCCTCCTCTTCTTCCTCCTCCTCTTCTTCCTCCTCCTCTTCTTCCTCCTCCTCTTCTTCCACCTCTACCTCTACCTCCACCTCCTCCTACACCTCCACCTCCACCTCCTCCACCTCCTCCTCCTCCTTCACCTCTCGACGGGGCAAACCTGCACAAAAGAAAAGGATTCGCCCTTTTCGGATAAAGAGTGCGAATTAAGTCATTAAGTGGGATCTGATTTGCAGGAAGAGGTGAGGTGGAAGGGGAGGATGGGGGGAGGAGGGAGGAGGAGAGCGGGAGAGAGAAAACGAGAACGAGAGAGATATGAAGAGAGAGGGAGAGGGAGAGAGGGAAAGAGGAAAAGAGGGAAAAAGGGAAAGAGAAAGAGAGAGAGAGAGAGAGAGAGAGAGAGAGAGAGAGAGAGAGAGAGAGAGAGAGAGAGAGAGAGAGAGAAGAAGAAAGAGAGAGAGAAAGAGGAAAAGAGAGAAGAAGAAAGAGAAAAAGAGAAGAGAAAGAGAGAAAGAATGAGAAAGAGAAAGAGAAAGAGAAAGAAAGAGAAAGAGAGAGAGAGAGAAGGACAGACAGACCGAAACAGAAAAGGCAACCGAGAGAGCCGGAGCACAAGCAAGAGCGAGACCGAACGCCATCGACAGCGAAGGACATCCCCTCCCCACCCCCTACCCCAACCCCCACCCCCCATCCACCGCGTGCCGAAGCCATCGCCGGCGCGTGCGAATCGCTAGTCGCCGGCCGGGAGAGCGAAGCCGCCGCGCACGCATTCGGACGAGGAGGCGGACGAACGAACGAATTAACTGGAACAGCGGACGACCGGGAGAAAAAAAAGGAGGAAGGATTTCAAGGGAATCAAATACTCATGAATGACGGGACGTGCCAGAATGCAAATAAGGGCGGAAGTCCGATGTAACCCATCTTAATTAAGGGCCTAATTGCGCCCATCCGAGATGAACAAAACTTAAATTAAATTAGCTAAACGTAAATGAACGCGACCCATGTTAATTAGGACGAGGCCGTGTCGTAGGTAATGGACGGATAAATAACTCGTGAACAATGGAAACGTGACAGGTCGCAATGCACAATAGGAGGGGGAGAGGGGGGGGATGGCAGGTGCTCGGGGGAAGGGGGATGATGATGATGATGAAGGTGGTGATGATGTTGATGATAATGATGGTGGTGGTGGTGATGATCTTGATAATGGTGGTGATGATGATAATGATGGTGGTGGTGATGATGATGTTGATGATAATGATGGTGGTGATGATGTTGATAATGATGGTGATGAAGCTGATGATGATAATGGTGGTGTTGATGTTGATCTTGATGATAATGAAGGTGATGATGAAGTTGATAATGATGATGTTGATGATGATACTGGTGGTGGTGCTGCTGATAATGATGGCGATAATGATGTTTATGATAACGATGGTGATAATCTCATTGTTATTGTTTCTGTTATTGTCATGGTTCTTGTTGCTGACGGCACTGATGCTGACACTTATATTATCATTCTTAATAAACATCCTAAATAAAGACGGAGACGGAGATAACGATAGAGAAAGAGATCGAGATAATAACGACGAAGACGACGAAGACGACGACACAGACCAATAATAATAATAAAAAAAAGCTGCAAAAGACAGCAAACAGTTCCGGAGGCGCTCGGAGGGAGAAATAAGTGTGATTGCCCATCAGAACTTTATCGGGCATCGCGGGGAGACGTCTCGCCCAAAAGGAAAAACTTTGATTATCCTGAGTGAGTGAGTGAGAGAGACAGAGGAAGAGAAAGAAGGAGAGAGAGGGAGGGAGGGAGGGAGGGAGGGAGGGAGGGGGGGGAAGGGGGAGGGGGGAGGGGGAAGGGTGGGGAGGGGAAGGGTGGGAGGGAGGGAGGGAGGGAGGGGAGGGGGAGGGGGAGGGAGGGAGAAAGAAAGGAAGGGATACAAAAAAAAAAAGACAAAAGGAGGAAGGGGGATGGGAAATAACTCGAAAAAAGAAGACAGGAACAAAGAAAGAACAGAGAAAAAAAAGACGAATGAGCGAAATGAATAAATGAAGAGAATTCAAACCACTCTCAAGACCGAGGAGGAAAGAAGAAAAGAAAAAAGGGAAAAAAAAACATAATATTCAGCAGAGAAAGACAAAAAAAAAAAAAGGATAAAAGACGAACGAAGGAAGAGGAGCATGAGAAAGTCGTCTCAACTCTTTCAACTCCGAATTAATTCCCGCGCTTAAATCCCGCTTAAATCCCCCTTTCTGTTCGTTCGGGAAGGTAGAAACTCGACAGGGAATGGGGGGGTATGAGAAGAGGGGAAGGGGAGGTGGAATGGGGTATGAGAAGAGGAAGGGCGAGGTGGAATGGGGGGGTATGAGAAGGGAAGGGGAGGTGGAATGGGGGGGTATGAGAAGAGGGAAGGGGAGGTGGAATGGGGGGTATGAGAAGAGGGAAGGAAAGAAAGGGAGGGGAAGAGAGAGGGACAGGCAGGGAGAGGGGAGGGAGAGAGGAGAGGGAGAGGGAGAGGGAGAGGGGAGGGAGAGGGAGGGAGGGGGAGAGGGAGAGGGAGAGGAAGAGGAAGGGAGGGAGGGAGGGAGAGAGATAGTGAGAGAGAGAGAGAGAGAGAGAGAGAGAGCGAGAGAGAGAGAGAGAGAGAGAGAGAGAGAGAGAGAGAGAGAGAGAGAGAGAGAGAAAGAGAGAGAGAGAGAGAGAGAGAGAGAGAGAGAGAGAGAGAGAGAGACAGACAGAGACAGACAGACAGAGAGAGAGACAGAGAAAATGAAATAGACAGAAAACGAGAAAGACCAATCCAAAAAGCCCGCGCGTCAAACCTCAAAACCTATCTCCATCCCGCCTCCCGTGCCCATTACCCCCCCCCCCCCCGCGCCCACAACATCCTGTCCTCCCTTGTCCCCGCCCATTCCATTCTTCGTGGTCTGTCAGGTGATGTTTGGGGGGCGGAGGAGGAGGAGGAGGAGGAGGAAAGAGGAAGGGGAGGAAGGGGGAAGGAAGGAGGGGAGGGAGGGGAGGGGATGGGAGGGGAGGGTAGGGGATGGGATGGGATGGGAGGGGAGGGGAGGAAGGAAGGAGGGAGGGAGGGAGGGGGGAAAGGGGAGGGAGGGAGGCGGGCGTCTCTCCACCTCCACCTCCATTTAAGGCTTTCATTAAAATTAGCTTCTTAATGGACCGCGCTTTTGCCTTGATTAGCCTCTAGTTAGCGGGCTGTCGCGAGACTTTCACGCCGCGAGAGAGGGGGAGAGAGGGATATCACGCCCATTCTCCGTCTCTCCTTTCATCTCCCAGCCTCTCTCTCTCTCTCTCTCTCTCTCTGTTCCCCTTTTAATTGCCTTTCCATTCGTTTTTGCACTTTGGATTTGGAAGAGTTTAGCATTCATTCAACCTTGCGATCAGCTGTCCGTCAGTCCGTCTTTTCTTCCATCCATCCATCCACCAACCCACCCATCGACCAACCCATCTACCCACCCCACCCACCCATCAACCGACCAACCCACCTATCCACCCATCAAACCATCCATCCATCCATCCATCCATCCACCCACCTATCCACCAATCCATCCATCCGTGTCCTTCCGTAGGAGTCTATCTACCATCCTCCTCGCCTTCCATCCCCAAAAGCGCTTGCCCCTGTCATCCCCCCCCGCCCCCCGCCCCTCAAGGAAGAAAGCAAATCTCTTGACTTCTCTCACCCTTTCCCCGCCTCCCTCCCCCCCCCCCTCCCCAAGTCGACAGGGACTCGAATCCTCTTCATTACTTCATCGTATTTGCATTCATTTACTGCCCGTGAATTAACCGCGCGTGTTGGGTGTCGCTTCTGCACCGTTGATATCTCGTTTTATGTCGACGCTTCTTCTATTGTAGAAGGATTCGGGGGAAAAAAATGTGCTGAGGACCCACGGATCGAGTCTCCTGTCAAGCCTGCCTCTTTTCTTTCTTTACCTCTTTCTCTCGTTCTCTCGTTCTCTCGTTCTCTCGTTCTCTCGTTCTCTCGTTCTCTCTCTCTCTCTCTCTCTCTCTCTCTCTCTCTCTCTCTCTCTCTCTCTCTTTCTCTCTCTCTCTCTCTCTCTCTCTCTCTCTCTCTCTCTCTCTCTCTCTCTCTCTCTCTCTCTCTCTCTCTCTCTCTCTCTCTCTCTCGTCTTATTCTATTTCCTTCGTTTCCCTCCTCCACACCGCCTCCCTTCCTTCCTTCCCCTCCGTCTCTTTATTCCTTTTCTTTCCTCCCTTCTTCATGCATCCTACCCTCCCTCCGTCTCTCCCCTTTTTTCCACTTTTCTTCTTACCTCCTCCCTTAACTACCCTTCTTTCCCTTCCTTCACATCTTTTACCTCCGCCCCTCCTTCCCTCCACTTTTGTCCCTTCCTTCCCTTCCCTCCTGTCCCTTCCTTCCCTCCCCTCCTGTCCTTTCCTTCCCTCCCCTCCCCCTCTCCTTCCCCCTCCTTCTCATCCAATGACTTTGCTGGATCACCTGTAGCTATCTGATCGCTTCTGCATAATTCAGAAGATATTTGAACGCTCTGCTGGAACCGCGAGAGTTCTTTTAGAGATTTAGATATTAATACATCCCTGCCGTCGGCCGTCGGCTGTCTTGAATGCCGTAATTATTGGCGGGATGCATCGGCCTGTGAAAGGGAGCGAGGTCGGAAGGTCTGGGACTGTGTGCGTGTGTGTGTGTGTGTGTGGGGGGGGGGGGGAGTGAAGGCGTAGGTGTACGTGTAGGTGTGTGTATGTGGGGGGGGGTGAAGGCGTAGGTGTAGATGTAGGTGTAAGTGTGTGTGTGAGGGGGGGGTGAAGGCGTAGGTGTGTGTGTGTGGGGGGTGAGCGTAGGTGTACGTGTAGGTGTGTGTATGTGGGGGTGAAGGCGTAGGTGTAGATGTAGGTGTAAGTGTGTGTGTGAGGGGGGTGAAGGCGTAGGTGTGTGGGGGGGTGAAGGCGTAGGTGTGTGTGTGGAGGGGGTGGGTGAAGGCGTTGGTGTGTGTGGGGGGGGGTGTTTGTGGGTGGTGGGAATGTTTACATGTTTGTGCGCGTGTGCTTGCGTGCGTAGATGTGTATCAGTCTACCAGTTTGCCTGTCTGTCTGTCTGCCTGCCTAGCGATTGTTCAGCGAGGGCCCATGCGCAGACGGAACAAGGCTTGGATTTAGTACATTTCTGTGAACAAACGACGAAAGTTCCGAGGGAGGGAGGGCGTGCGCCTAATAGCCAATTCTGCGAAGATTACCCAAATGATTTCATTAATATAGAGCCTGCTAATGAGCGCTAATGTGAGCGATATTAAAAACCTGCTTCCGACTTCGCCTAGCTGCTTCGACCTCCAGCAGGTGATTCTCGGTCATACTCTCCTGAAATGAGGGGGGTGGGGAGGGGAGGGGAGGGGAGGGGGGGCGGGGAGAGGAGGGAGGGAGGGAGGGAACGAGAGGGGGGGGGGATTCAGTAGGAGCAGTAGCAGGGGCTTTTCTTTGTTGCTGCAGTTAAAGGAAAGTCACCGGTGTAGAATTATCAAAGTCTCTCCTCTTATTAGCACTTTTACTCTTATTCTTTCTCACTCTTCCTCGTATTCGTATTTTTATTCTTATTCTTACTTTCCCTCTCTCTTCCCCCTCCCTCCCTCCCTCCCTTTCACACACACAGACGCACACACACACACACACACACACACACACACACACACACACACACACACACACACACACACACACACACACACACACACACACACACACACACACACACACACAGAGAGAGAGAGAGAGGGAGAGAGAGAGAGAGAGAGAGAGAGAGAGAGAGAGAGAGAGAGAGAGAGAGAGAGAGAGAGAGAGAGAGAGAGAGAGAGAGAGGACAAAGCAAAAGACAAACAGAGAGAAAGAAAAGCCAGAAAAGAATAAAAAGCCAGGGGGGAGGGGACTGAATGACAACTCAACTCTCCCCTTGTCACCTTTCCCTTTCTCCTGCCTCCAATCCCTCTCGTTCTCCCCTCTTTTCCCCTCGGCCGAAGAGCGCTCGACGGCTGTTTACTCGCTTCAAGACCCGGATCATGAACCCCCTACGGAAGGGAGGGGAATCATTTATGGCGCCTCCTTGTCTTGCCTCCCCTTCTTCCCTTCCACCTCTCTCATCCTCCTTCTCTCTCTCTCTCTCGTTCTTTTCTTTCTCTCTCTCTCTCTATTTCTTTTATTTTCTTGTCTTCTCTCTCTCCTTCCACCTCTCATTCTTCTTCCCTTTCTCTCTTCCTCCTTTACTACTTCCTTTTCCATGCACTTCACTCTACTTCTCTCCCCTTTCCCTTCTCTTCCCTTCACTTTCAGCCTCCTCTTCTCTTCCCCTCACTTTCTGTCTCCTCTTCTCTCCCATTCACTTCCTGTCTCCTCTTCTCTCCCCTTCCTTCCCTTCCTCTTTCCCCCATTCCACCCCCCTTCTCTTCCTCCCTCTCCACCCTTTTCCTCTTTCTCAACGCATATTTTCCTCTTAAAATCTTTCAACGGTGGCAGACTACTTTTTAAAGAGAGGGATAGAGAGGGGGAGAAAAAAGGCACGTGTGAGTTTATTCAAAATTCCCGACAAAAAGGCAGAAAATGGCGAGAAAGAGAAACACTCAAAAAAAAGAAAGAAAAAAGCTTAGGCGGAAAAAAGAAAAAAATCTTGCCACTCAAAATGACGGAAAGTCACCGCAGAAAAAGGGAAAAAAAAACATTTAAGAAAAAAGAAAAAAAAGAAAAGAAAATATGTGACAAAAATATAATCAACTCACCTACAAAGCTATTCCCTAAAAAAAAAGAAAAAAAAAAAATAGAATCAAATAGGAAAAAAAAGACAAGTGAAGGGGGGGGGGGGGAAATAATACTAAAAGAAGGAAAGTGAGGGGGACGGGTTGGAAAATAATACAAAAGAAATAAATAGCTATGCCGCACGCGTGTTGCACCGCCGGAATACACGCCAGAGAAAAAATACTCAAACACTGTAGGCTCGTTTAACACACATTTCCTTCGCGGCCCTAAACGTGCGCCTTAGTGAGGGGGGAAGGGGGAAGGGGGAAGGGGGGGAAGGGGGAAGGGGAAGGAAGGGTATGGAAGAAGGGGGAATGGGGAGGAAGGTTAGAGGAAAGTAGAGAGGGGGTAGGGGAGAAGGGGAGAAGGGGTAGGGGGAAGAGGAAAGGGAGAGGGGTAGGGGAGAGGGGTAGGGGGAAGGGGAGAAGGGGTAGGGGGAAGAAGAGAAGGGCTAGGGGGCAGGGGAAAGAGGGAAAGGAGAAGGGAAATAGAGGAGAGGTAAGGGGAAGCAGGGAGCACAGGAGAGCAAAGGGGGGTAGGGGGTGGGGGGGAAACAAAGGGGGAGCATAGGGCAGGGGGAGAGAGAGGTGGCGGCGTCGCGATCTAAAAGCGGCTTTTGCTCCGGCGGCCACAGAGGCGAAATTCTCCTGCCGCGCCGTGGGAATTTCAACCCAACGGCCGACGGGGTTTAAGATGTTTAATTATTCATATTTCCATAGCCTTAAAAGGTTCCTCCGCGGAGATATTCATGGCTACGTTACCCTCCTGACGGCTAATTTAAATAGTGTCTTCGCACGCCTTTACATGTATACATACTTCCATGCATGTACGTGCATACATACATGCAGTAGATACAATCCATGCAAGGAATACACGGATACAATCCACGCATACATCTATACATGAATACAATCCATGGTTTATGTATATCTATATGAATATAATGTATGCATACACCTACATGGATACACTCATGCATATATTTACAACTACATGAATGCAATCCATGTTTATGTATACACTTACATGAGTACAATCTATGTATATGTTTACACCTACATGAAGACAAACCATGTATATGTTTACACCTACGATTCATGTACACATACATATATGCTTGAACTTCAACACATGCATATAAAGATACAGTTATAAGAGTATACAACGTACCTTTAAACATACACACTAAACACTTGCAGGCCCACATTTACTCCACAGAAACGCACATGAATATACAAATGAAACACTCATTCCCTACAGCAGACACTTCGTTGCTCATCCCCCAACCCCCCCTCGTGTGCTCTCCCTTCCCTCACAGGCACCTCATAAATGGACATACACCCTCTACCCCTGCCCGCTCATCCTCTTGCAACTTAAACGCACCCCCTTAACGCACTTCAAACACACGCAACACCATCCCCCCCCCCTTTACACACATTTCATACACGAATCTCCTTTTCTTCCCCACCATAGACCTCCTCCCCCTATCTCACACACCCTCAATTCCACCCTTATTCAATCCCCACTCCATCCTCATTCTACCCTCACTCCACCTTCAATTCTACCCCTAATTCCACTTTCAATTCCACCCTCATTCTACCCTCAATTCCACCCTCATTTTACCATCAATTCCACCCTCACTCCACCTTCAATTCCGCCCTCATTCCACCCTCTTACAACCTCACTCCACCCTCATTCCACCCCCGACCGGGCGCCGTAATAGACACCCGCGCTTGCCTGAAGGGGCGGTTAAAGTGCGAGCGCTGACGAAGAATTGAAATCGCGGGATTACAAGGCTCCCCGACTGAAGACGCGAAAGGGGTTGCCAGGGGGAAGAAGGCAGGGGGAAGAGGGCAGGGAGATAGAGGAATGGGGGAAGGGAGAGGACGGAGGGGCGGCTAACAGGGGAGAGAGAGAAGGGGAGGAATGGCAGGGGAGAGGAGAAAAGGCGAATGACAGGGGAGAGGGGAAGAGGAAAGGGACGGGTGAGCTGACAGGGGAGGGGAAGGGGGGACTGGCAGAGGAAAATGGAAAAGACGACTGACAGGGAGAAGGGAAAAAGGATAAGGACGCCTGACAAAAGGAAGGAGGAGAAGGGGAAGATGTTGGGTACCAGCTAGCAGGAGGAAGGGGAAAGGGAAAAGGAAGGGGAAGGGGAGGGAAAGGGGAAGAGGCCAGGTACCAGCTAGCAGAGGAGGGGAAGGGGAAGGGGAAGGAGGGGCCGCAGATGCCTTTCGAGCCCAAGAGGCGTGAAAGCGACGTGTTAACCGCGCGGGATGACGTCGCCGCCTCCGCCTCCGCCACCGCCACCGCCGCCGCCATCCTCCCCTCGCCGCCGCCGCTGAGAAATAGATGTTCTCGGAGGCGGAATCTTCATTAGCCCCGCAATCATTAGGGCCATTATAGTCATCACTGTCTGTAACGCGATACCTTTCCACTTTTCATCCGCAATCTCGTTCTGTGGAATAAGCTTTCTGTGTGATTTCCTCCCACCTCAAAACCTCCCTTCCTTCCTCCCTCTCCCTTTCTCCTTCCTTCCTTTCTTTCTTCTTTCCCTCCCTCTTTCTCTCTCTCACTCAACCTTCCTTCCTCCTCCTCTCCCTCCCTCTTTCTCTCCCTTTCTTCCTTCCTTCCACCCTTCCCTCCTCTCTCCCTCACTCACCCTTTCCATTCTATTCCCTCACTCCCTCCCTCTCTCACTCACCTTTTCCATTCCCTCCTTCGGTCTCTCTCTAAACAAAAAAGTTACCGAGACCAAAAAACAGAGACAGATGCATAAATTGATGCGAAACGAGTGCGCAAAAGAGGAGAGAGCGAGAGAACGGAAGATAATCAAAAGAAAGAAGGAAAAAAGGGCGTCAAACGCAAATGGGAGAACCAAAAGACGATCGCCAGAACAACTTCGAAGGGCCGTGGAACGCTCTCGAACCAAGCATTATGGTGATGAGAGAAGGGGAGGAAGGGAGGGAGGGAGGAAGGGATGTAAGGAGAGAGAAAGGGAGGGAGGGGATGGGAGAGAGGGAAGAAGGCAGGACAGGAGGGAGAAAGGCAGGAAGGGAGGAATGGAGGGAGGGAGGGAGGTCAAGAGGGAAGGAGGGAGGAAAATGGAGGTAAAGAGGAGGGGAAGGAGGGAGGGAGGAAGGAAGGAAGGAAGGAAGGTACAGAGCGAGGGGAAGGGGGGGGGGGGTTGAGAGAGAGAGAGAGAAAAGGATGCAACAATGACTACCTCCCCGCCTACCCCCCCCCCCCGCTTCCACCCCCACCCCCCTTCGTTCACGTCATATATTTCCGGCCTGGAGCGCCTAAAGCATATAAAACTTGCGATATGATAATCCTCGGGAAGTTATGGTAGGAAGTTATTCCCGGAGTTACGACAGGCCGGGCGGAGAGCGCAGGAAGGCCCCCGCCCCTCCCTCCTCCCGCTGACCCCTCCCAAACGCCCCCCACGCCCACCCACGCCCATCCGAGTAGGGGCACACCCGTCACGGTCCTGCTACACACTTAAGCCATAAACCAAACATCTTTATGCGCCGAAAGGAGAATGAAAAGCCGGAACTAGCCAAGGCAGGCTAATGTCTCTGCCACCTGCCGCCCCCCTGGCATCCCCTTGGCTTTCCCCTGGTGGTGTTGGCACCTTCTTGGCACCAACGGTACTCACTTGTCTCCCATGGGCACTCCATCCACCTCTGATACCATTTCAAATCCCTACCGCTCCTTGGCATCTATTGGCACCCCAGCATTCCATGGGCTCCCCTTTGGCACCATTGGCACCCCCTTCTCCTACTGATACCCCTTAAACACCATTTGGCACCCCTCCATGAGCGCCCCCTTGGCACCATTGGCACCCCATTCCCCTACTGACACCCTTAAACACCTATTGGCACCCTTGGCACCCATTTCCGCCGCAGCTGCGACGGTGAGACAGCCATGATAGACAGTGATAGACAGCCGAGGCTCAGTGAGGAAGTCCCCGCAGGAACACTGAACCGTCGCACATATTCCTCGTGTTCCTCTCGCCGCGATGGGGCAGCATCAGGCATTTCTAAATTCATTTACTGCCCTTAAAAGGCATGCGACTTTTCCCCTTTCTTCTTTTTTCTCCTTCTTCTTCCTCTTCTTCTATTTCTTCTTCTCCTTCTCCTTCTTCCTTTTCTTCCCACTAAGATGGTATTTGTTTGACTGTCCATATGGGAAAGGAAAAAAATACGGAAAGAAAGGTAAATAGAGAGAAGGAAGGATAGAGGGAACGGAAGGAGAAGATGGAACACAAAAAATAGGAAAGAGAACACACAGAAAGAAAGTTGGGAAAGAAAGTCCGGGCGGGTATTCGGAGCGGGCAGTCAGATGGGCAGTCGTGTCCTTCTCCTTCTCATTCCACCCGCGCCCTTCCCCCCTTCCTTTCCCCTCGGTTCGTCGGGAGAAAACACACACACACAAAAATCTCGTTCCTTCTTGAAAAGCCGACGCCACCTTATTCTCCGCTTCTTTTCTTCCCGTTCCTCCCCCCCCCCCCTCCTCACCCACCCCCTCCCCTTCCCCCCTCCGGAGCCCCTTTAATCGTCTCAAGAATTTCCGTTTCTCTCAGGAATTAGTAGTCGGGATTCTTAATTAGCTCCCGACGACGACGACGATGAAGACGAGGACGAAGACGACGAAGACGAAGACGAAGACGAAAACGACGATGAAGACGACGACAAAGATGAAGACGAGGACGAAGACGAAGACGACGATGAAGACGACGACAAAGATGAAGACGAGGATGAAGACGAAGACGACAATGAAGACGAGGATGAAGACGAAGACGAGGATGAAGACGAGGATGAAGACGAAGACGACAATGAAGA
>NC_091569.1:13273654-13301154 GCF_042767895.1 Penaeus vannamei | reverse complement strand
TGTGTGTGTGTGAGAGAGAGAGAGAGAGAGAGAGAGAGAGAGAGAGAGAGAGAGAGAGAGAGAGAGAGAGAGAGAGAGAAATAGAGAAATAGAGAAATAGAGAAATAGAGAAATAGAGAAAGATAGAAACAGAGAGAAAGAGAGAAAGAAGGAGAAGAGAAAGAAAGAAAGAAGGAGAAGAGAAAGAGAAGAAAGTGAGAAAGAAGAAGAGAAAGAGAAAAGAGGAAAAAGAGTTGAGAAAGAGAGGCGATAAACAAATAAACAGACAAACAGATACACAGATCAAGTGGGGAAGAAAAGAGGAAGGGGAGTGAGAGGGGAAGTGGGGAAGGAGGAGAGAGGGGGGGAGGAAGTGGGGGAAAGGAGGGAGAGGGGAGAGAAAGAAGGAGAGGTGGGAAGGGGGGTAGGAGAGAGGGGGGAGAGGAAGGGGATTAAGAGAAGGTGGGAAGGCGAAGGGGAGGGGGGAAAGAGAAAGGGAAAAAAGGAGAGGGGGGGGGAAAGGAAGAGAGAAGGGAGGGAAGAGGAAGAGAAAAGGAAAGGGAAGAGAAGAGGAAGAAGTGGAAGAGAAAGGAGAAGGGGAAGAAGAGAGAGAAAAAGAAAAGGGAGAGGAGAGGGGAGAAAGAGGAAGGAGGTATGAGAAAGAAGGGATAGAAGGCGAAGTGGAAGAAAAGAAAGTGAAAGGAGAGTGAGGGAAAGAGGAAGAGAAAGGAGAGGAGAAAGAAGAGAAAAAAAGAAAGCAGAGGAGAGGGAAGAAAGAGGAAGAACGCACGAGAAAGAAGGGGTAGAAGGCGAAGTGGAAGAGGATAAAAAAAAGGGGAAAGGGAAGCAGACTCGCAAAACTACACCACCCAACACGTAATTTTTTCCCCCCGCTGCACGCATTCCTGTCCTCTCAAAATGTAATATAAAATTCCCCTCCGCCGCTGTATAGGACCAAAAAAAAAATGTAAATAACGCTAAATATATGGCAATTCATTACAATTCTCCACCAGAATTATTCATTGTAATTTTGCATTTGTTTATGTGTAACGTGTACTTTGTTTTTGTTGTTGTTTGTGCGAATCACGCGGTATTGCGGTGGGTAGGTTGGTGGTGTGTGTGGAGGTAGGGGTGGGGATGTGTGGTGTGTGTGGTGTGTGTGGTGTGTGTGGTGTGTGTGGTGTGTGTGGTGTGTGTGTGTGTGTGTGTGTGTGTGTGTGTGTGTGTGTGTGTGTGTGTGTGTGTGTGTGTGTGTGTGTGTGTGTGTGTGTGTGTGTGTGTGTGTGTGTGTGTGTGAGAGAGAGAGAGAGAGAGAGAGAGAGAGAGAGAGAGAGAGAGAGAGAGAGAGAGAGAGAGAGAGAGAGAGAGAGAGAGAGTGAGAGAGAGAGAGAGAGAGAGAGAGAGAGAGAGAGAGAGAGAGAGAGAGAGAGAGAGAGAGAGAGAGAGAGAGAGAGAGAGAAACCGAGAGAGAGAGAGAAACCGAGAGAGAGAGAAAAACCGAGAGAGAGAGAAAAACCGAGAGAGAGACCGAAAGATCTCTCTCTTTCGACAGACACACCAAGACAGACACAGAGACAGACAGACAGCCAAAGCCAAGGATGAGAAGCGAAAGCCATGGAATTCCGATCCGGCTCATCTCCACGAAACGCTTAATCCTGCATGCAACAGACAATTCACTATGCAACAAGGCACTTGCTTTAACGGCGTCCTCCCATCTCCTCGCGTTATCAACCTTTCGCCCTTCGTTCCCTGTTCTTTTTTTCCTTTTTCGTCATTTCCTTATGTCCCTTTCCTTTTTCTTTTTTCTTTTTTTTGTTTTTTTCGTCACTTCCTTATGGCCTTTTCCTTTCTTTCTTTCTTTTTTTTTGTTCTTTTCGTCACTTCCTTATGTCCCTTTCCTTTTTCTTTTTTGTTCTTTTTTTCCTTTTCTTCACTTCCCTATGTCCCTTTTCCTTTGCCGTCGCGTTGGCCGAGCAATTGCAAAATAAACTTTCAACCCATCTTGGAGAGAGATATCCCTCCTTTTCTCCCTTCCCTCCCTCTCTCCTTCACTTACTCTCTCCTTCCTTTCTTCCAGCACTCACTCCTTTCCTTTCTCCTCCTCTCCCTTCCTCCCTTTCTAATCCTCTCCCTTCCTTCCTTTTTTTCCTTCCGTCCCTTCTTCCTTCTTCCCTCCCTCCCTTTTTTCCTTCCTTCCTCACTCTCCTCCCTTCCTCCCTCCCTCCTTCCCCTGAGAAAAAAATAAAATAAAATAAAGAGCACTGGGCCAATGACAAAAATAAAAAAGTAATAACTATAATAAAGAGTAAGGGAAAAAGAAACAGAACACAGGAGAGGGAGGGAGGGAGGGAGGGAGGGAGGAGGGAGAGAAGAGAGAGAGAGAGAGAGAGAGAGAGAGAGAGAGAGAGAGAGAGAGAGAGAGAGAGAGAGAGAGAGAGAGGAAAGAGTGAGAGAGAAAGAGTGAGAGAGAGAGAGAGAGAGAGAGAGAGAGAGAGAGAGAGAGAGAGAGAGAGAGAGAGAGAGAGAGAGAGAGAGAGAGAGGGAGGGAGGGAGGGAGGGAGGGAGGGAGGGAGGGAGGGAGAGAGAGAGAGAGAGAGAGAGAGAGAGAGAGAGAGAGAGAGAGAGAGAGAGAGAGAGAGAGAGAGAGAGAAAGAGAGAAAGAGAAGAGAGAGAGAGAGAGAGAGAGAGAGAGAGAGAGAGAGAGAGAGAGAGAGAGAGAGAGAGGGAGAGAGGGAGAGGGAGAGGGAGGGAGAGGGAGAGGAGAGGGAGAGGAGAGAAGGGAGAGGGAGAGGGAGAGGAGAGAGAGAGAGAGAGAGAGAGAGAGAGAGAGAGAGAGAGAGAGAGAGAGAGAGAGAGAGAGAGAGGGAGAGAGAGAGAGAGAGAGAGAGAGAGAGAGAGAGAGAGAGAGAGAGACAGAGAGAGAGAGAGAGAGCCGAATATAAGCGTGGGATTCATAGAGCAAAAAAAAAGAAAGCATTGGCAGAAGAAAAAAATGAGAGAAATAAAGAGGGAAGAAGGAAAAAATAGGGGAGCAAGAGCAAGCAAAAGATACAAAGGAAATTCTAGACACGGAAACAACAAGTATGACACATAAACATCCCCCCAAAAAAAAAAAAATAAAATAAATAATAATAATAAAAAAAAATAAAAAATATATATATATCTAAAAAACGAAACACCAATAGGAAAACACACCTAAACACTTTACCAAAGCAACCAGCGATAAAAGAAATAGAAAGAAAAGAAAGAAAGAAAGAAAAAAAAACGCACGCCCATCACTTTATCTTTTTCATAGTCTTTATGTCTCGCCCTTTCCAAAAAAAAAAGTCTTTACGTATCGCCCTTTCAAAAATAAATAAATACACACATAAATAAAAAATAAACATAGCCCAAAAACAAAATCAAAAACAAAAAAAAACTCAAAAGAACACAGACACTCGAAACAAAAGCGAGACGGAGATGCGGAGGAATAGAAGAGAAATGACGAGATAAGCGCGGGCACAACGACTATCGCGGGTGAATTATGCACAAAGGTTCACCTCTTGCATAAATAATAGGCATGTGAAGCGGGGAGCCAAGGCGGTCTTGACACCGCCAGCCTGCCTGCCTGCCTGCCTACTCGCCTACCTTCCTACCTACTCGCTTGCCTACCTACCTACTCTCCTACCTGCCTACCTTCCTACTCGCTTGCCTGCCTACCTACCCGCTTGCCCATCTACCGACTCGCTTGCCTACCTACCTACCCGCTTGCCCATCTACCTACTCGCGTGCCTGCCTACCTTCCTACTCGCTTGCCTACCTACCTACCCGCTTGCCCATCTACCTACTCGCTTGCCTACCTACCAACTCGCCTACCTTCCTACCTACTCGCTTGCCTACCTACCTACTCGCTTGCCTACCTACCTTCCTACTCGCATGCCTGTCTTCCTACTCGCCTACTTACTTACTCGCTTGCCTACCAACTAGCTTGCCTACCATTCTGCCTACTCGCCTACTTACCAACTCGTCTACCTACCTACTTACTTACCCATCTGTTCCAATTCTATCTACCTACCCCTTTCGTAAGTACGTTCGTAAGTACCTACCAACCTACTTACGTACCCAACTACCAACCTATCTATCCCTATTTTATCTATTCCTTATACCTACTACTCTAGAATCAGGAGGAGAAGAAAAAGAAGAAGAAGGAGGAGGAGGAAGAGAAAAACAAGGAGGAGGAGGAAAAGAAGAAGAAGAAGGAGGAGGAGGAGAATCAGGAGGAGTTGAAGGAGATAGAGATGGATAAGGAGGAGGAGATGGAGAAGGAAAAGACGGAAAAAAGGGAAATGATAAGGAGTAGCAGAAGGAGGAAGAGCAAGAAGATGATAAAGAAGAAAAAGAAAGAAAGGGAGACCAGTAGGAGAAGACAGAGAATAAATAGGAGGGTCGAAGCAGAAGGGAGGGAGAGAGAGAGAGCAAAAGAGGGAGAGAGAGAGGAAGAGAGGGAGAGAGAGGGAGAGAGGGAGGGGAGAGAGAGAGGAAGAGAGGGAGGGAGGGAAGAGAGAGGAAGAGGAGAGAGGAGAGAAGAGAGGGAGGGAGAGAGGAAGAGAGGGAGAGAGAGAGAGGAAGAGAGGGACAGAGAGAGAGGAAGAGAGGGAGAGAGAGAGGAAGAGAGGAGAGGTCGGTAAATGTAAAGGTGGCCTACGAAATTGAGGTGACTATGACTTGGGGAGAGATGCCTCTGGGGCGACGGAAGATAACTATGGATGAGGGAGTAAGGGGCCCACAGGGAAGAACGGAAGAGGAAGGGAGGGAAGAGGGAAGTGGGGGAGAGGGGAAGAGGGGATGGGAGGAGAGGGGTAGTGGGGAGAGGGAAAGATGGGAAATGGGGGAGAGGGAAAGAGGGGAAGTGGGGGAGAGGAAATAGGGAAGATGGAAAGGGGGAAGTGGGGGAGAGGAAATAGGGGAAGAGGGGAAATTGGGGAGAGGGAAGGGAAGTGGGGGAGAGGGGAAGAGGGAAGTGGGGAGAGGGAAAGAGGGAAGTGGGGAGAGGGAAGAGGGGATTGGAGGAGGGGGGGTAGGGAGGGAAAGATGGGAAATGGGGGAGAGGGAAAGAGGGAAGTGGGGAGAGGGAAATAGGGGGAAGATGGAAAGGGAGTGGGGAGAGGGAAATAGGGGAAGAGGGAAGTGGGAGAGAGGGAAAGAGGGGAAGTGGGGGGAGAGGGAAAGAGGGGAAGTGGGGGAGAGGGAAATAGGGAAGAGGGAAGTGGGGGAGAGGGAAATAGGGAAGAGGGGAAGTGGGGGAGGGGAAAGGGGGGAAGTGGGGGAGAGGGAAGAGGGGATGGGAAGAGGAGAAGGGGGAGTGGGGGAGAGGGAAAGAGTGGAAGAAGAGAAGGGGAGAGAGAGGAAGTGGGGGAACGGGGAAGAAGAGAAGGGGGAGAAAGAAGTGGGGGAAAGGGACAGAGGAGGAGGGGGAAGAGAGCAAAGGGACCCAGAGGGGAAGAGGGGAGAGAGGGCTATGTGAAGGGAGCGAGGGGAAGGAGAGGGGGAGGAAGATGCTGTAGGCGTGGGATAGCCCTGGCTGGAATATGAAGCGAAATGGGCGAGAAAAGGAAATAAAATGAGAGGCGAGAAATGGGCGACAGGAAGGTAAACAAAGTGTGTGTTCGAGAGAGAGAGAGAGAGAGAGAGAGAGAGAGAGAGAGAGAGAGAGAGAGAGAGAGAGAGAGAGAGAGAGAGAGAGAGAGAGAGAGAGAGAGAGAGATACAGACAGAGAGAGAGAGAGAGAGAGAGAGAGAGAGAGAGAGAGAGAGAGAGAGAGAGAGTGAGAGTGAGAGTGAGAGAGAGAGTGAGAGAGAGAGAGAGAGAGACAGAGAGGAGGAGAGGGAAAAAGACAGAGAGAGAGATAGAGAAAGAGAGAGAGAGAGAGAGAGAGAGAGAGAGAGAGAGAGAGAGAGAGAGAGAGAGAGAGAGAGAAGAGACAGAGAGGGAGGGAGAGAGAGAGAGAGAGAGAAGAGACAGAGAGGGAAGGAGAGAGAGAGAGCGAGCGAGCGAGCGAGAGACAGCCAGAGAGAGAGAGAGATAAAGATCGAGAAAGATCAAGCAAGATCGAGAGCGAGCGAGAGAGTAACTCCCCGACGCCAGACAAGGGAACCGCCGGTTATAAGGAGTTTATAAAAGGCCCAAATAAAGCCGCTATTGAGGGTGCGGACAAAGCCACTAGCGGGAAATTTCTGGATAACGGCAGAAGAGCGACGCCATTCAGGGAAATTTTCCAGGAACTCCGACCGGGAAGACCCTTCGGAGGAGGAACCTTCGCCAAAAATAGGAATGGCAGGAACAATCGAAAATTATAATTAGCAAATAGAGTCATATTTAGAATGATAATGATAATAATAATAATAATAATGATAAAAAAAAATAATAGTTATGATGATGATGATGATGATAACGATTATGACAGTGATACTGATGATGATGATGATGATGATAACAATAACAATAACTAATGATGCCCATGAATGATCATCATCTGCAATATCATTATCATATTTATAATAATACCATATAATATATAATGCAATAATGATATAAGGAGCAAGGTTACCAATAACTAAAATGGTCACGCTGACGAGAGCAACAACAACAAAACTAAAAAACAAACAAAAAATTAATTTCAAACAAACAAAAACCTACGACAACAATAACACAACCAACGGCCGTAATACTCGCCCCCACCCCCCACCCCCCACCCCCAACACGCCCAAATAATAAAACTCTTAAAAAAAAGTCATACGGCAAAAAACAGCAAGGAAAATAGTTGGTAAAAAGAAGAAGAAAAAAAGAGAGACAATAACTGTGCTTCTCCCCCTATCCCTCCTTCTCATCACCTCCCCCCCTTTAAATACGGCGCTAAGATATTTTCCTCGTCTCCCTTCTCTTACCATCTTCGCAAATCTCCTATTCTCCTCTATTCTCTTTCCTTTTCCTCTGGCCTTCTTTCCTCCCTTCTTATCTCCTGCTTTCTTGTTATCTTTCTCTACATTCATTCCTCTGCACCTTTATCCTCCATTCTCCTCTTCTCTCAGTCTCTCCCTTTCCCTCTCCTCTCCATCACCCCATACACCCATCTTGTATCCCTCTCATCTCATCTCTTCTTGTCTCCTCTTCTTTCTGTTCTTCTCCATCCTTCTTCCTTCTCTCAACTTCCTCTCTCTACTGCCTCAACTTTACTCTTCCTCTCATCTCACCCTCCCTCTATCTGTTTCAATTCTTCTAATTTTTTCTTCTTCTTCTTCTCCCCTTCTTCCTCAACTTCCTCTCCCCTCTTTCATCCTCCCCCCACCTCTCCTCCACTCCTCTCCCTACACCTCTTACTCTCCATTCCTGTCAACCCCTTCCTTCTCTCCACACACTTGAGTATCCTCCTTATCCTTTCCAATTCTCCTCCACCCATTCCTCCCTCCCCTTTCTTCCCTTCCTCCACCTCTTTAACCATTTTCATCTATCCTGCCTACCTTCCCCTTCCTCTACTCCTCTCTCCCAGTTACCCTCCTACTCACTCTTTCCCCCTCTCCCTACCTCACTCCCACCCTCACCCCTCTCCCTCTAACTCACCTGTCCCCCTACTCCTCCAACTCACTCCTCATTTTCTCCCTCCCTCTCATCCTTACCCACCCTCCCACTCGTCCTTTCCCTTTCCCCCTTTTCCCCTTTTCCCCCTTCCTTCCTTCCCATCCCTTCCCCCATCTCCTTCGCCGCCGTCTCATCATCTTGTAAGATCCAACGCGGGGGACAAACACACCTCTCTCAGCCTCTCGAGCCGGTCGCGGAAAATTAAAGGAAAACACGAAACACTGAATTTTAACCCCGGGGTAGCCGTCCCTCCCGCCGTCTACCTTTAAGCGGCCCGGGTTGTTGTTATTTAATATAAGGAATCTAAGACAGGAGGTGGTCTCGGGGTGGAGGGGGGGGAGGGGGGAGGGGGTGGAGGGGGAAGAGGAGGGGAAGGGAAGGAGGGAAGGAGGGAAGGAAGGAAGGAAGGAAGGAAGGGGGGAGGGGAGGGAGGGGGAGGGAGGGAAGTGAAAGAAAAGGAGGAGGAGCAGGGGGTGAAAGAAAGGAGGAGAGGGAGAGGTGAAAGAGAGAGAAGGAAGGGAAGAAAGAAGACTTGACGGATGAGGAGGAGGGAAGAAGGAGGAGGGAAACGTGAGGAAGGGGGAAAGAGGTAAGAGAAAGAGCATAGGAAGGAAGAGGGAAGGAGAGTGGGAGAGAGAGAGAGAGAGAGAGCGGTAGAGTGGGAGAGAGGAGGAGAGAGAGAGAGAGAGAGAGAGAGAGAGAGAGAGAGAGAGAGAGAGAGAGAGAGAGAGAGAGAGGGAGAGGGAGAGGGAGAGGGAGAGGGAGAGAGAGAGAGAGAGAGAGAGAGAGAGAGAGAGAGAGAGAGAGAGAGAGAGAGAGAGGAGAGGGAGAGAGAGAGAGAGAGAGAGAGAGAGAGAGAGAGAGAGTTGAGAGAGAGAGAGAGAGAGAGAGGGCGAGAGAGAGAGAGAATGGGGGGGAGAGAGGGGGAGAGAGAGAGAGACTGAGCGAGAGAGAGAGTAGAGAGAGAACGAGAGAGAGAGAGAGAGATAGAGAGAGAGAGAGAAAGAGAGAGAGAGAGAGAGTAGAAAGGAAATAAAGGTGGGTAGAGGGAAAAAAAAGGCGATGAGGACACGAGAAGGGAGGAAATACGTATGGAAGGAAAAACAAAAGAAAGAATAAATAAATGTACATCTGCAGGAATAAAAAGGTGGGGGGGATACAAACAGAATACAATATTTTACAAATTGTTTAATAAATGCATAAATCTAATTCAGCAAAAGTGCATATCAACGCAGAATTGCTCATCTGAGAAACGAAAAATTAAAATGTGTTTAATCCGTATATTTTTCTGCGACTGAAGCGGGTGATTATGCATTATCCTCATTTTTTTCTTAATCATAAACGGGTGATCTGAACTGCCGCCATTCAAATATGCTGATTTCCTTTTCCTCTAACGGCCAAATGAAACAATTGGATTTCATTTCGCAATATCGAATTATTCCTTAAATAAAAATAATTTCCTTTTAATTATTCTTGAGCCACTGCTACATGAGTAAAAGAAAGAAAGAAAGAAAGAAAGAAAAATATATATATATATATATACATACATACATATATATACATATACATATATATATATATATATACATATATATATATATATATATATATATATATATATATATATATTCATATATATCTAGAATATATATATATATATATATATATAAGAAAAATATGTATATATATATATATATATATATATATATATATATATACATATACATATACATATACATATACATATACATATACATATATACATATATATATATATGTATATACATATACATATACATATATACATATGCATATGCATATACATATACATATATATATATATATACATATATATATATATATATATATATATATATATATATATATATATTCATATATATCGAGGTGACACAAAGACACACGCCCTCATCCTCCCGCCCCACGCTTCATCTTCATCGCTTTCCCTCCGCCCACACTGTCATCCCATTACCACCACCGCGCACCGCCCACGCCCACACCCATTTCCTCCGGCTCGTGTGCGTAAGAGTGAAAGGCAGTGCTCGTGTACCAGTACATTTGCTGTCGCTGTCTTTATATAAAACGTTTTTGCGTGCGTTTTTCCCTGTTCTCTTTACTCTCTGTGTATTCTGATGTCATTCATTATGTATGTATGCCTCTTTTTCAAGTTTTTAGTTTCTATTTTTCTTTTCTTTTTTTCTTTTTTCTTTTTTTACTTCCTCCTCCTTATATTTTCTTTCAAGCTTGGCGATGCTCTGAAATCTCCCTCGCCGATGGAAAGCTGTCAATAATGAAACGTTTCTTGTCCTCCTCCCTCCTGCTCTTCCTTCCAACGTTTTCTCATCTCTCTCCTTTCTCTTCCTACTCTCTCTCTCTCTCTCCCTCTTTCCCCCCTCTCTCTCTCTCCCTCTTTCCCCTCTCTCTCTCTCTCCCTCTTTCTCCCCCCTCTCCTCTCCTCTTTCCCTCTCTCTTCTCTCCTCTCTTTACCTCTCTCTCTACTCTCTCTGCTCTTTTCCCACTCTCTCTCCTCTTTCCTCTCTCTCTCTCTCTCTCCCTCTTTCCCCTCTCTCTCTCTCCCTCTTTCCCTCTCTCTCTCTCCCTCTTTCCCACTCTCTCTCTTTCCTTCTCTCTCTCCCTCTTTCCCTCTCTCTTCTTCCTTTCCCCTCTCTCCTTCCTGCCTTCTCTCTCCTCCCTCCCTTCCTCCTCTCCCCCCCATCTCTTCTCCCTTTCATGCAGGGTGGGGAGGGAGTGTGGGAGTAGGAAGGGGCGGAGGAGGGGGAGGGGGAGGAACAAGAGTGGGGAGAAGGGGAGGGGGGGAGATTGGGGTGTTAATCCCCCCTGAACGACGAACACTTTCCACCGAATCCCTTCCTCCATCGTGGAAACTTCACCCTCACTTCCTTTCCTCATCGAAATCCCTCCCCTTCCCCTAGCCCTATCCGACCCCCCCTCACAACTCACAATCCCTTCCCGCCCGCCCCTCTTTCCAAGGAGACGTTACTGCCCGCTCTATATTGAAAAGTGCAAGCCATTTATTAAGTACAAAATACTTTTCGGGCCAATATACCAGGACGGGGTGGGTTGGGGGGTAATAGGTTGGGGGCGGGTGGGTTGGCGGGATGGGGTCGGGGGAGGGGGGTTGGTGGGTGATAGGGGGGGGGGCGGGGGGGATGGAGTAGGGGGGAGGTGGGTTGGTGGGTTATAGGTTGGGGGCGGGTGGGATGGGGTAGGGGGAGGGGGTGGGTTGGTGGGTGATAGGTTGGGGGCGGGTAGGGATAGGGAAGATAGGGGAGGTGGGTTGGAGAGAAGGGGTAGGGGGAGGAGGTGGGTTGGTGGGTGATAGGTTAGGGGCGGATGGGTTGCCGGTTAGGGGTAAGGGTGGGGAAGGTGGGCTGGCAGGTAGGGGTAGGGAGGAGGTGGGTTGGTGGGAGATGACGGGACTGGGGTTGTGGTGGGCAGGAGGGGGTCTCCCCCAACCCACCGTCATCAACTCAATGGCGGCGATGTCGATGTTTTAAGATCACACTTTTTTGTCACACTTCAAACAAAAGCATCGTGGCATATTGGAGAAAAAAGGGGCAAAAATCAGTCAAAAACAAAAGAAAATATACACTCTCAACGTATGTACAAACAAAAAAAAAGATTGTTAATAAAGCTGAAATCTATAATCTAAAATCTAAAAAAAAAAGATACAAATATAAATCACACAGCATTAAAAACTGGAAAAAATGGAGAGTATTTACAGAGTGCAAAGTCCACCTACCCTTCTTGCAGTGTTTTAGTGTGCAGATTCCCAGGACTTACCTTCCCATACCACTAAATGTGCTTTGTAAAAAAAAAAACCTTAACCATTTTTAAGTGCGCCAAACACACACAAAAACACAAACAGATAAACACACGAGAAAAAAAATAAAGAAACAAAAAAAGGTTAAATAAAAATCACTACAAGGACAAAACACAATCCGGGGGTCTGTGTGCGCGTGTGTGCGTGTGTGTGCGCCTGTGTGTGTCCAGCAGGGTGACACACTCATAGGGTGAAGGTGCCCCGAGCTTAAACAGGGGGATTAGGGATTAGGGTTTGCTCCCTATCTAAGGGCGACCCTAAAACGTGCCCTTAAACCAGAGTTATGGCCCTTAGTGTGTCAAGCTCAGCCGTCGGACCTCAGAGTGAAGTCCTCCACATCCGGGACTCTTCCTTGAGACAGGAAGGGTCCAGCTGCTCAGAAGGTTAGTGTGTTCTGGGCATTTGCCTAGGTAGGAGGGGGTGTTATAAAGTGCCGCGTTAGTGTGTGTGTGTGCGTGTGTGTGTGTGTGTGTGTGTGTGTGTGTGTGTGTGTGTGTGTGTGTGTGTGTGTGTGTGTGTGTGTGTGTGTGTGTGTGTGTGTGTGTGTGTGTGTGTGTGTGTGTGCGCGCATACGTAAATGCATATGCAAGTGCGTTTGCGTCCGCGTGCGTGTAGGTGCGCACGGGCGCGAGTGCATCCGCAGACAGACCCCAGGCTAAGAAGGGAGAGAGGTGCGGCGAGGGCGGAGAACAACAGAACTTACTTGAGTTTCCACCGTTGACTGTGGGAGGCGAACATGGGGTGGAAAAGAGAGACGGATTAGTAACGTTAAAACAACGACGCGAACAGCTGTAGTAGGCCCCTGCACAGCGCGAGGGGCCAGCTAGTAACTAGGAGTCTGCGAGAATGCCTAGTGCACTGCTAGAAACTAGGCCCCGGGTCGCAGACCAGGCGGCCGAGTCCTAGAACACGGGCTGGCTCAGACCAGGGGACAGGCTGAGGGCTCGCTTCGGCGTCCAGCGGCCTCCCGGCTTGGAATCACCTCGGGAGAGGCTTTGACAGCTGAACGTTTTAGAGCCTCAATCAATAACGATAATCATGATCGTAATAATTATAATAATGGTAACATGAATAAGATAAACATAATAATCCAAATTACATTAATAGCAGTCATAATCATAATCCAGATAATGATTACGATTATAATCATAAAAAAATATTAACAGCCATAGTGATCGAAGGGAAACCCTCAGAGCTTGTCCAACCTGTTCAAGTCATTTACGAAGACAAATCAGAGAAAAGTCAGTAATCATAAAATGTTAAGACCTAGGAAGAAAAAAACAACAACATATGAGTTAAAATACAAAACTGAGATGAAGAAGAGCTGAGATGGTTTAATAGAAACTTTCATCATAGTTGATCAAACACAACATTTTTAACAAGTTTGCAGCTCTTTGAAGCTCACATATATTTTTTTTGTCTCTCTCACTTTTTTCATTCTCTTTTTCTTTTTCTTTTTTGTTCTCTTTTTTAGATGTTAGCACAACTTTTTTTAAACACATGACAAACACATCTAATTTTTTTGAAGGGGGATTGGGTATTATTAATCATACATCAAGAGAGAATCAAGTCAGTTCATGCAAATTACACTCGCTACAAGGACACAGCAAGAAAAAGAATAAAAAATCAACAAAGACACACAAACAGTCACACGTGCGGAGGTCAAAAAAAGGCTGTGGGAAGATGGACAGGCGATAAATATAGGAGGTACGAATGGGGAAGGAGAAAAAAGAGAAAGGAGATACAAAAAGGGGAAAGAGAGAGAGGGGGAGGGAGGAAGAGGGAGGGAGAGAGTGAGAAAGAAAGAGAGAAGGAGAGAGAGAGGGAGGGAAAAAAGAGGGGGAGAGGAGAGAGAGGAGAGAAAGAGAGAGAGAGAGAGAGAGAGAGAGAGAGAGAGAGAGAGAGAGAGAGAGAGAGAGAGAGAGAGAGAGAGAGAGAGAGAGAGGAAAGCCACAGTGTCAGAAACAAGAAGTAAAAAAACAATGAACGAAAGAGTTGATGAAAATACGAAGAGAAAAGAGACCAGAGCAAATGGAAGCGATCCAAGGAATAAATACCAAGAGGAGAAGAGAGCGTATTTAAAGAGCAAGAGAGACAAGAGACAAGAAGCGAGGAGAATGAATAGAGAAATAAGGCGCAAGAAGCGAGGAGAGTGAACGGAGAAGAGGCAAGAAACGAGGAGAGTGAACGGAGAAGAGGCAAGAAACGAGGAGAGTGAACGGAGAAATAAGAGGCAAGGAGCGAGGAGAGTGAACGAAGAAGCAAGAAGCAAACGAGGCAAGAGGTGTCATTCTGAGGTCTGGAACGCGGGCGATCACGGCACAACAGGGGACTAATGGGCCCTTACTCTCCCTCAGAAAACAGACATATAGACAGACACAGACAGAAAGGCTGAAAGTAAAAGAGAGAGGGAGAGCGAGAGAGAGAGGGGGGGGGAAGAGGGAAGGAGGGAGAGGAGAAGAGGGGAGGAGGAGGGAGGGGAGGGAGGGAGGGGGAGAGAGAGAGAGAGAGAGAGAGAGAGAGAGAGAGAGAGAGAGAGAGAGAGAGAGAGAGAGAGAGAGAGAGAGAGAGAGAGAGAGAGAGAGAGAGAGAGAGAGAGACAGACAGAGAGAGACAGAGAGACTGAGAGGCACTTACTTGCAGAAAACCGACAGACAGACAGAAAGGCTGAAAGGAAGAGAGAGACAGAAAGACAGACAGCCAGAGAGGCGGAAAAAAAGAGAGAGACTGAGAGGCAGAAAATGAGACCGATTTACAGACAGACAGAGAAAGGCATAAAGAAATGCACAAAAGGGAAATGAATGAGAAAAAGGCAAGAGAGAAAGTCAGACAGAAAAACAGACAGACCATAAGGCAGGTTGACAGACAGAAAGAAAGGCAGAGAGGAGAGATAGAGAGAAAGGCTGAAAGGAATACACACAAACAGACAGAGAGGAATGCAGATAGACAGAAAGGCAGAAAGGAAGTCAGATAGACACAGGCAGAGACAGAAAAGAAGACGGACAGACTGAGATACAATACTACACAGCCGTTTGGAAGACAGAGACATCTATGTACACAAAGATGAAATAACGAAAATAATTCCAAAAGACAATTCCACACGAATGGAAAAAGGACATTAAACACACACATATATACAAACACAAACACAAAAACACAAAACTACACACACACACATACACGCAAAACTATTGACAGAAAAACACATGAAGCAACGAGAGATATTGTAAAGCAACACTTAAGAAACACTACACAGATAGAGAGACGACGCGAAAGGAACATATGCAACACACGTGGAAAACTAATATTGCCTCTTATTTCTTTAGATGTAGAGGGACACATAAATAAAAGACACACAAAGAGACAACACAGAAGCACAGACAAAAATACAAAGACACACCCAAACACGCTCAGGCACAACTGTGTCTGTATATATGTATAAATGTATACATATGCATATATATACACACAAGTTTATGTGTATATATATATATATATATATATATATATATATATATATATATATATAGTCGTACCTAACCATTAAAAAGAAAAATTATCAAGTAACGGACGGATTCATTTCCTTCTCTGGGAAATCAGATATCGCAAATAAATAAATAAATAAATAATAAGAAAAAAATAAAAATAAATAAATTCATTAGTACTTCAATAGATCGATTCTCTTCCTCCCGCTTCATCTATTAATGTTTAAACATCGCATCCACCATCCGGCTTCTGACAACCGCCCGTAAAAACGCAATGGTCATCCGCCCAAAGCAAGAAATCCGTTAACACAATTTGAATCCATCAAGCTCGATGCTCATTGGTCGGTTCAAATCTACTTAGGCATCTCACTGGCTCGTTTCAAACAGCTAAGTTATTCAAACTTGATGGATGACCGTTAATAACCGTTACGGAACAAGTCAATAAAACATATATAATTAGAATTTGATGCTTTTTCCATGTACATCACTACCAATGACAGAATTACGTTCTCGCTCTTATAATCGTTAATATCAAACATTACTATTTGAAATGTCATTACAGCCATTACTATCAAACTGCCTCACAGCGCAATTATCGCTCGCTCAGACATTCGCGCGCAATTTCGAAAATAACGTAGAAGAGTGAAAAATACCATTAAGATACTTCTGTTATCTGACGAGTATCGCCTAATCGATAAGAAATAAATAAAATAAACAATAAGAGTGAAAACTATCATCAAAATACTCCGGTCATCTGATGGGATATAATAATAATAATAATAATAATGACAATAACAACAACAACAATAATAATAATAATAATAATAATAATAATAATAATAATAATAATAGTAGTAGTAGTAGTAGTAAAACAACAATAATAAAAACGATATGTGAAAAACAAAATCGAAATACTCCCGTGATCTGACGGATACCGCCCAAAACAACAACAACAAGAGCGAGCAAGTCGAGTCGCCGCGCGCTATTACCTCGAAATATTCCCCGCGCCCGTGTGACAGCTTTTCTAAAAAACGCCCAAAAAAACGTTAAAAAAAACGGTATCTAATTATATGCAGAAGACATTCCCGATGTGACACTGATAATTTCTGCAAGTGACACACGACACCGGGTGATCCTCGGGACATAACGACCTTTGACACCTGACACCCAACGCACTGCCGTAGACCTAATGTAATTTAATCTACCGAATCTGGGAATGCGAAAAAAAAGCGAAAAAAGGAAAAAGAAAAGTGCTGAAGGGTAGGGAAGAGGGGAAGAAAAGGAGGCGGAGAGAAGGAGAAGGATATGTGAACATGAAAGACAATAGGAAATAGGAAATAAAAAAAACAAGATCTGTGCAAGAAACAATGGTTTGGATAGAATGGGATGATGGGAGTCAATACGCGAGAGAGAGAGAGAGAGAGAGAGAGAGAGAGAGAGAGAGAGAGAGAGAGAGAGAGAGAGAGAGAGAGAGAGAGAGAGAGAGAGAGAGAGAGAGAGAGAGTGAATGGAAGACAGACAGAGAGAGAGAGAGAGAGAGAGAGAGAGAGAGAGAGAGAGAGAGAGAGAGAGAGAGAGAGAGAGAGAGAGAGAGAGAGAGAGAGAGAGAGAGAGTAAGAGAGAGAGAGAGAGAGAGAGAGAGAGTAAAGAGAGTAAGAGAGTGAGAGAGAGAGAGAGAGTGAGAGAGAGAAAGAACAAGAAAGAGAAAGAAGAATAGAGAGAGAAAGAAAAGAAAAAAAGGCAATGAAAAATATAAAGAAAGGCCGAAAAGAGAAGGACGAGGGAGAGCCAAAGACCGAAAAGAGGGTAGGAGTCGTGAGGGGCGCGGGGGGACCTAGGACCACTTAAGAGGCCACGGGAGGTCGGGGAGGGCGGAGGGCGTGAGAAACGAAAAGGTGGAGACCGCGGGAGGCAAAAGCCGCGCAGATCCCTTATCGCTGATGGGTTATTGATGGCGGCCTCGAGGGATTAAAAGAAAAGAGAAAAAAAGAGATTTAAAAAAAAGGGTCGAAGAAAATAGGAGTTATCTCGGACGAACTTTCTCCCCAAAGGTCCCGCAGCGCCTCCTGACGTCCCTGGCCTCCTCGATCCTCCTCTCGGATCTTCTGCCCTCGATCCCCCTCTCTCAGTCCTCTGCCCTCCTCCTCCTTCTTCTTCTCCTTCTCCTTCTCCTTCTCCTTCTTCTCTTCCTCACCTCTCGATCCCACTATTGAGGGAGGGAGACAAAGAGACATGAGAAGGAGGAGGAGGACGAGGAGGAGGAGGAGGAGGAGGAGGAGGAGGAGGAGGAGGAGAAGAAGAAGAATAAGAAGAAGAAGAAGAAGAAGAAGAAGAAGAAGAAGAAGGAAGAAGAAAAAGAAGAAGAAAAAGAAGAAGAAGAAGAAGGAAGAAGAAGAAGAAGAGAAGAAGAAGGGGAGAGAGAGAGAGAGAGAGAGAGAGAGAGAGAGAGAGAGAGAGAGAGAGAGAGAGAGAGAGAGAGAGAGAGAGAGAGAGAGAGAGAGAGAGAGAGAGAGAAAAGACGAAAGATACAAGAGAGAGAGAGAGAAAAGACGAAAGATACAAGAGAGAGAGAGAAGAGCAGGAGCAGGAGAAGGGAGAACCGAAGAGTAGACAAGGACAAGCAGATAACGAGCAACGTATCTGCGTGTTCAATGACCTACATAATTAACAAATTGCGAATTTCGCCAGCTCGCCAGACTGTGAACGCCGCAGTTCAATACATGCATATTTCTGTATTTTCGGCCGAGCTCGACGTGTGGCCCCGCATCAAACGTACGGATTATTCCCTCGTACTCCGAACAACAATGCAATTTCGCGTGGGCGGTAAACCACTTTTTCGCGACCCGCTTCAGCTCACCGACGCCGGAAACGCACTTAGTATCGAGTACATGTCATGGAACCGCCCGCCTGGTAGCCTGGACCCCCCCCCCCTTCTCCTTCCTGCTGGTGCATGGGAGGGGAAGGAAGGAAGGAGGGAGGGAGGGAAAACGAAAACCTACGTGTACATTAATACACAGACACAGACACACCCTTAAACGCACAAACACACACACACGGACAAACACACACACACACGGACAAATACACACGCACGCACACACATACATAATACACAAACATTAACAGAGAACACAAACTTGTAACCACATATACACTCATCAGCTCACTGTAACATGATGAAAGGAAAAACCCGCACACATGTACACCGAACATCGTCATTAATGTACACACGCCTCGAGTCATCAGACGAGGGGAAAAAGAAGGGAAGGAGAGACGGAAAATGGAAGAGAGGGAGAAAGAGAGAAGGATGGGAGGAGGGAGTAGGAAGACCAAGAGAGATAATAAGGAAGAAGGAAAAGGGGGAGAGGGAAAGGGAAAAATGACCGAGAGGAGGAGGGGAAAAGAGGGGAAGGAAAGGCGGAAAATGAAAGAGGGGGATAAAGAGAGAAGGCTGGGAGCGGGACGTAGGAAGACCAAGAGAGATAATAAGGATGAAGAGGGAAGAGGGAGAGGGAAAGGGAAAAAGAACCGAGGGGAGGAGGAGAAAGGAAAAGGAAAAGGAGAGAAGGGAGAAAAAAAGGACAAAGAGGAAACACAAAGAAAATGAGAAGGAAGGGATATACAAAAGTGCGGAGAGAACGGAAAAAAGAGGAGAGGAACAGGAGGATAAAGTTGGAAGAGCATGAGGAGAGGGAAAGGGGCGATGGAACTGAGAAGGATTTAGATAAAGGAAGGTTCACGAAGGAGAAATGGAATGAAGGTGGAGGTGAAGAAGCAGAATAACGAAGAAGAGTAGCAATTTTTATGAAATGATAATAGAATAATGATGAAAGCGGTAGTAGTAGAAGTGACAATAAAAATAATAGTAGTAATAATGATATCAATAACAGTAGTAGTGATAATGATAATATTACTAATAATAGTAATGATGATAATAACAATGATGATAGAGAGATAATTATCATCATAGATACTTTTATCATTATCAAACCAATATCACTATGATGATAAAGGAGCAAGAGATAAAGAAAAACAGAGGAAAAAGGGGACGGCAGAAGGGAATAGCGAAGAGGGAGAAGGTGAACGGCAAAAAGTATAGGACGGAGACGAAGGAGATGAAGAAGACGAAGATGAAGAAGATCAAGACGAAGATAAAAAAAAGAGAGGAAGACGACGATAAAGAAGGAGATGAAGACGAAGATGAAGTAGACAAGGATAAAGGAGATGAAGACGAAGATGAAGAAGACAAGGATAAAGGAGATGAAGACGGAGATAAGGAAGGAGATGAAGAAGACGAAGAAGATGAAGACGAAGATAAAGAAGGAGATCAAGAAGATGAAGATGAAAGGACGAAAAATGATGGAGAAGACGAAGAGGACGAAAAAAAAACGAAGGAGTAGAAGGAGAAGGAGGAGACGAAGACATCGCGGGCGGAGGGCGGGCGGGTCATCGGCCAACTAATCAACAACACAAACTTGGTCCGCGGGCGCCAAAAAATGCGAGGCCAAACAAAAAACTGCGCCGGGTCGAGGATGGGCGGGGACGGGCGGACGGGGGGTGGCTGGGGATGGGCGTGGGGGTGGCTGGGGATGGGCGGGGATGGGCGGACGGTGGGTGGCTGGGGATGGGCGGGGTGGGATGGGCGGGGGTGGCTGGGGATGGGCGGGGATGGGCGGACGGGGGGTGGCTGGGGATGGGCGGGGGGGTGGCTGGGGATGGGCGGACGGGGGGTGGCTGGGGATGGGCGGGGGGTGGCTGGGGGATGGGCGGGGATGGGCGGACGGGGGGTGGGGTGGATGGGGATGGGCAGTGGGTGGATGGGGATGGGATGGTGGGCGGGGGGAGGGGGGAGGAAGGTGGGTCGGAATGAAACGAATGCTGCTTTAAAAGGGAGGGGGTGGAGGGAAGACGTAGAGGAAGGAGGAGGAAAGAGGGAAAAGGGAAGGAGGAGGAGAATGGCGGATGGTAAGGAGAGGGTGGAGAAAAGATGAGAGAGGAGAGGGAGAGAGGGAAAGAGGGAGATGAAGGACAGAGTAGGGCGAGAGAAAGAGAGAGAGAGAGAGAGAGAGAGAGAGAGAGAGAGAGAGAGAGAGAGAGAGAGAGAGAGAGAGAGAGAGAGAGAGAGAGAGAGAGAGAGAGAGAGAGAGAGAGAGAGAGAGAGAGAGAGAGAGAAAGAGAGAGAAAGAGAGAGAGAGAGAGAGAGAGAGAGAGAGAGAGAGAGAGAGAGAGAGAGAGAGAGAGAGAGAGAGAGAGAGAGAGAGAGAGAGAGAGAGAGAGAGAGAGAGAGAGAGAGAGAGAGAGAGAGAGAGAGAGAGAGAGAGAGAGAGAAATAACGAAAGAATGAACGGCAGTCAAACAGACACAGAAACAGACAAAGAAGGAGGGAGCTATCAACTCCGAAGAAAAGGCAAAGCAACTGCTTATGTCTTAAGTGCCTTCTGTCCACTTCTTAGAGCTTGCATCTTTCATCTTAAACCCTTTAATGAACCTCCAGATTGCACAATCATTCACCCGTTGAACACGCAACACACAAGTAGGAAAAGACTCACAAACACACAAATCTACATACAATAAAAAGGGAAGCCTCACAAGCAAAGGATTAATAAATTGCACAAACAAATAACAATAATAAAGTTAAAATCAAACATGCCTAAGTTAGAATGCTCAAATTACTCTACAAACATTGAATCATTATGTACAAAGATAACATAATGAATGCGCACAGACGAACGCAAGGCAAGGCAAGGAAATGAAAGGAGGCTATGAAGCTAGACGAAGCCAAGGCCAAGGAAGCCGAGGCCAAAGCCACGAAAGCGAACGCGGGGTCTCACCTGTTTCTCCCGTGCTCACCGTCACGGGCTTCGACGGAGGGCCGCGTCCGATCTTGTTCACGGCCAGGACTTGGAACTCGTACACGGTGAACGGCGTCAATCCTAAATAAAGAGAGAGAGAAAGAAAGATGAGAATTAGCTTTCATAAACGTCCGCTTGTACTGTGTGTCTTTCATTACTTCCCAAAGCCTTTTACAATCCAATGGCAGTGCTTTTCCAGGTAGCTTATCTCGTATCAAACACCACGTCTATCCATTTCTAATTTCTCCCGCGCTTCTCACTCGTCCCGACCGTCAATATCAATATCTAATATGCTTTCATACCTAACGCATTTGATTACAAGTTCATCCTTGCCTTAACAAGTATTCCGAATCCCTTTCATGTCAATAAATAATAAACTACAAAGCCTTTGAACAAAATCCCCCACAAAATGATGGAAATAACGGCTTTAAATGCATTTCCAGCTCCACCCCTTCTTTTTCGAAGTGAAATCTTTAGATGCAATCACGTCGATTAAATAAACTGATGCTAACGATCACATGTTGATATTAATCTTGTTTACCTTTGATGCAAATCAAGCTGCAAATCCAAACAAAACACATCGCTTCGAAAACTCACTGAGCAAACAAGACGGTGCTCGGACTCTGTGCATAATAATAATAACAACAACAAAAATAACAATAATAATAATAATAATATTAATAATAATAAATGATAAAAATAATCATAACAATAATTAGTATTTTTTCGAGACAACGTATTTTGACTTTACTGACCTATATCCCTCCCTCCCTACCCGCATACCCACCCACCCGCCCTCCCTCCCTCCCTACCCGCATACCCACCCACCCGCCCTCCCTCCCTCCCTCCCTCCAACAAACTAAACAAAACACCTAACACCACTCGATAATAATCACCCAACTCCCCTCCTCCCCCTTTCTCCCTTCCCCTCCCCATCCTCCCCCCCCCCTCCAAACACACGTATCTAATTCCCGCAGGATAATTAGCATGAAACTCTAGGGTTATCAACAAACTCCACCAGGGTCATTCCTTCTCGTGGAGTGTTCTTGCAAAGTTGCACTATCAATTAAATGTTGCATCCCCTGGAACCGGTCTACCTCCTCGTCTCCTGGGGAAAGCGGGGCCCGCCGGGATTATTATCTGATTAGGGGAGACGCTAAGGGAATGGGGAGGAGGAGGGAGGGCGAGGGTGGGAAGGTGGGGGGAGGGGGGGAAGAGGGGAAGGATGGAAAAAGAAAGGAGGGTGGGGGGAGAAGAGGGAGGGAGGGGGAAAAGGGAGGGAAGAGGGAGGCAAAAGAGAGAGGGAGAGAGAGTGGGACAGAAAAATGGGAAAAGGGAAGGAAAAGGGAGGGAAAATAGGGGGAGAGGGAGGGACAGAGAAATTGAAGAGAGAGAGAGAGAGAGAGAGAGAGAGAGAGAGAGAGAGAGAGAGAGAGAGAGAGAGAGAGAGAGAGAGAGAGAGAGAGAGAGAAAGAGAGAGAAAGAGAGAGAGAGAGAGAGAGAGAGATAGAGATAGAAAAACAGACAAAGACACAGAGCCAGAGAGAAAGACAGAAAGAAACAGAAAAAAAGAGACAAAAAAGAAAAGAGAAACAAGCATATGCGACAGAGCGCGAGACCGCCCATCTCATCGCCCCGGCCATTTCGAAATTAGATAAAAAAAAAAAAAAAAAAAAAGTCCCCATCCTGTTATACTGTAACGACAATAAGCACCCTTATATGGCAAATGTTACAGGGTGGGGGTAGGGGGGTGTTGGGGGGGGATAACACGAGCAAGAGGGGAAAAAATCGCTTTAAAAAAATATTTGTTTTCACTTGACATAACCATTTTCAGGATGCACTTTGTCTGTTTAATTCACTTCAATTGTGTTTCGAATTGGTGATTGCATTCGGTAACTGGGGGTTGGGAGCGGATGGGAGGGAGGGAGGGAGGGAGGGAGGGAGGGAAGGAGGGAGGGAGGAAGGGAGGGAGGGAGGGAGGGAGGAAGGGAAGGAGAACAGGAAGGAGGGAGGGAGGGAGGGGGAGGGGGAGAAAGGAGAGGAAGGAGAGAGGGAGGGATGGAGAACAGGAAGGAAGGAAGGAGGGGGGGGAGGGAGAAAGGAGAGGAAGGAGGGAAAGAAGGAAGGGAATGAGAGCAGGAAAGAGGGAGGGAGAGGGAGAGGATAGGAGAGAGGGAGAGGGAGAGGATAGGAGGGAGGGAGAGGGAGAGGATAGGAAGAAGGGAGAGAGAGAAAAATTATTAAAGCCGTGTGAGTAAAGTGAATAAGTCAAGTAAGTAAGTAAACTAAGAGGCTGAATGAATGAATGCATGAATGAATGAATGAATGAATGAGCGAACGAGCGACCGGGAAAGAGAGTAAGAAAGAAAGACGCCACACTACGGACTCAACTGTCGTAGCAACAACAACGAAATCCGATTCGTATTGACCTCCTCTCCCCCGGCCTTAGAATTCGACAATGGCAACCGTCGACGAATTAAAATCACCCCCCCTTTCCTCCCTTCACTCCCTCCCAATACAAAAGAAAAGAAAAAAAAGAAGAAATAAAAAGTTTTCTCCATAATTCACCGATAATCCCGTCTTAACCTCAACATTATCTCCTTATCCTTTGTTTATGTTTCTACAAGAATAAAAACAAAAACACAAAAAGATTACAAGATTTACAGGGAGGAGGAGGAGGATAGGGGGAGGGGGAGGAGGAGGAGAATGAAGAGGAGGAGGAGGAGGAGGAGGAGGAGGAGGAGGAGGAGGAGGAGGAGGAGGAGGAGGAGGAGTAGGTGGGGAGGGAGGGAGGGAGGAGGAGAAAATGAATAATAATAATAATAAGTACACAAAGAGAGGAAGAAGAAAAAGTAGATGGTGATGATGAAGTGAAGACGATGAAGAGAAAAGGAAACAGTAGAAGAAGAAGAAGACAAAGGAAAAGAAGAAGATGAATACAAATACAAAGAAGAATATACGAATCCGATGCAGAAGAACGCGAAGAAGAGGATGAGAAAGAATTGAAAGATAAAAAAGAGGAAGAGAAAGAATAAGAGGAAGAAGATAAAGAGAAAAAAGAAAGAACAAAAAGAGCAAGAGGAAGAAAAGGAAGAAAACGACAAAGAGGAAGAAAAGGAAGAGAACGGCAATGAGATAGAAGAGGAAGAGCAAGAGAAAGAGGAGAAAGAAGAGGAAGAGCAAGAGAAAGAAGAGGAAGAAAAGGAGGAAAACGAAAAGGAAGAGGAAGAAGAGGAGGGCTGGTGCGTTGGCGCCGCGGAGGCTGAGCCCCGCCAGCAGCGCCCTGGGCCGTCGACGGGAGAATTCCTTAAGAGGATTTGTCACTTAATTCTCCCCATTTTCATTTCCTTGTCTTCCCCTTGTGCTCATCAACTCTTCTCTTGCGTTTCTCTGCCTTACTTCTTCTTCTTCTTCCTCTTCCTCTTCTTTTTCTCCCTTTTCTTTTCCCTTTTTCTTTTTTTTCTCCATATTTCTCTATTTTCTTTTTCCTCTTTCTCCTCCTCTTCCTCTTCCTCTTCTCCTCTTAGCGTTTCCTTGTGTCTGTTTATATGTTTGATAATCTTGCCTTGTCATGTTTTCAGGGTGTGTTCCTAATCAGATTTGAGTTCTTGTTAGTTTATTTCTTTTGTTTTGTTTCTTTGGCGTTGAAAGGTAATGTGGATAATTGTCTGTGCGTGCGTGCGTGCGTGCGTGCGTAGGTGCGCGTGCGTGCGTGCGTAGGTGCGTGTGCGTGCGTGCGTGCGTGCATGTGTAAGTGAACGTGCGTGTTTGTATGCATGTGTAAGTGAACGTGCGTGTTTGTATGCATGTGTAAGTGTACGTACGCGTGTGTATGTATGCGTAAGTTTCTGTACGTGTAAGCGTCAGTAAAAGCGTGTGTGTATGCATGAATAAGTCTCTGTATGTGCGTGTACGTGTGCTTGTGTGAGCACATAATGTCCGTTTGATGCTCTGATTAATCAAGCCATCTTTTCTTTTCTCTTTCGCTTTTTTTATAATACCCTTTGAAGACCTTTTTTCATTTTTCATTATTGTCTTTATCATGTTCATCCAATCCTGTAGCGTCAACTGTATTCTTCATCATTATCATTATCATTATCATTTCGAGGTCACCACTCCCACCACATATGCTCAACATAGGCCTATATATTTTCGCATTACTTATATGGCTTGGAATGCTTCAACATAGGCCTATATATTTTCGCATTACTTATATGGCTTGGAATGCTTCAACATAGGCCTATATATTTTCGCATTACTTATATGGCTTGGAATGCTTCAACATAGGCCTATATATTTTCGCTCTACTTGTATGGCTTTGAAATATAATTCCTCTGAACTTTCGGTTTCCTGTTTTTCTCATTCATGTATTTGGAGGGAAATACAGACGGCCATCTCGTGTGTGTGTGTGTGTGTGTGTGTGTGTGTGTGTGTGTGTGTGTGTGTGTGTGTGTGTGTGTGTGTGCGTGTGCGTGCGTGCGTGCGTGTGTGTGTGTGTGAGTGTGTGTGTGTGTGAGTGTGTGTGTGTGTGTATGTGTGTGTGTGTGTGTGTGTGTGTGCGTGTGCGTGTGCGTGTGCGTGTGCGTGTGCGTGTGCGTGTGCGTGTGTGTGTGTGTGTGTGTGAGTGTGAGAGAGAGAGGAGAGAGAGAGAGAGAGAGAGAGAGAGAGAGAGAGAGAGAGAGAGAGAGAGAGAGAGAGAGAGAGAGAGAGAGAGAGAGAGAGAGAAGAGACCAACCCCCCAACCCCCCCTTACACACACATCCCAATACACACACTCGCAAAGCCGAGGCTGAACTTTACATTCAGTCGCGATCTCCATCCTGATGCCGGAGCTGCCAGCTGTAATCAAGCTAATTGTCTATCAGAATGAATACAAATATCCGCACACTAAAAAGAGGTACGTTTTGTTGTATGTCAACTAAAGCCAAAAGGAAATAAAATCCTTTTTTAATGCTGGTATTACTGATATTATCAATATAAGTAGTGACATATTTTCTTATACCATCTGTTTTATTTATCGTTACCAAAGTTATCATTATTTCTGCGAGTCTGATATCATCTATATAAACAGTTACATAATGTCCACTATTATGATTTGTATTATTTATCATTAGTAAAATTATCGTTATTCCTGCAACTTTGGCAAGTTTCATTCACATACCTAAGTAAATATCACACATCCGTCACGACCGAACGACAGACGTTCGAAAAAATAATCAAAATAATATTGAGCGAACCACCGAAATTTGCAAAGTTACAATAGCACAAAGGTTCTTTTGCAGGAAGTGAAGAGAGTAAAATCACTTTCATCCTGGGAATTAGCCCTCTCCTAATGCACCTTCCATTCACTAAGACACGGGTCACGGGACACGCGCTCTGAGCCAATCAGAAGCCCTCGAAATCACTTATTCGCGCGGGAGAACTTTGGACCAATCAGAAGTCGCCTTCCAAATCATTTATTCGCATAGGAGAACTATGGACCAATCAGAAGCCGCCTTCTTAATCATTTATTCGCATAGAACTTTGAACCAATCATAAGCCGCCTTCTAAATCATTTATACGCATAGGAAAACCTTGAACCAATCAGAAACCGGCTTCTAAATCATACACACAAAAGAACTTTGAACCAATCAAAAGCCGTCTTCTAAATCATTTATACGCACAGGAGAACTCTGAACCAATCATAAGCCGCCTTCCAAATCACTGATTCGCGCGGGAGAACTTTGAGCCAATAACATTCGAGCAGGTGGACGCTCAGCCAATGGCACGCGAGTGCTGTTAGCGAATCAGGTACGACCATGCGGCCATATTAACCAATCGGTAAAGAGTGAAGGCCAACTAATCAAGAGATGAATACGGTGGCACTTTAAAGGCAATCTGTAGTCACCGAGGATATTTTTTCTTCTTTTATTATCTCCCTCACCTTCCCTCTCTCTCTCTCTCTGTCCTCTCCCTCTCTCTCTTAATCCAATCAGAGCTGAAATCACAAGTTAATCACGGAACCGAGCATCGACTTGTCTAAATCATCGACCAATGTCGACAATAATGTCTTCCCTCCCCCCCCCCCCTTCCCACGCCCGACCTTCTTTCACCGGCTCCTTCAATCTTGGGAGAAGTTTTGGGACTTTTTTACCCTCCCTTTTTTCTTTCAAGTCCCTCCTTCATTGTAGTCGCTTGGTGCATCTGTTCCTGCCCGGAGGAGCTGCTACGGCCGGCGCCCATGTGGCAGAAAATCATCCATCGTTTCGTCTTTCCGCCCATTTTCTTTCTTTCTTTATCCATCGTTTCCATCTATCCGACCATTCTTTTTCTTTCTTTATCCATCGTTTTCATCATTCCACCCATTTATTTATTTATTTATTTATCCATCGTTTCCATCTTTCCGCCCATTTTTTTTCTTACTATCTTTATCCACCGTTTCCATCCATTTCCTTTATTCCTTTCTTTGAGGGGGGATGAGAGGGACCTATTTGCGGGTCCCTTCTCCTCCCCCCCTCCCCCCCTCCCCTGGTCGGTTCACTTTAGTCTTAATCAATTAGTCATTTCGCGCCATCGTCAACAGCGTAATCTTGCTTATTCGTATTTGCATAGCTAATGAGACCCCGAAGTTAGAGGGGAAAAGAGGGCGTCCGCAAACACACTTCTCCCCCCCCCCCCCGCCGCCCGAAACACGAGACCGGGCGCACTGCATCGGGCGGCCGGCGAATT
>NC_091569.1:13261154-13263654 GCF_042767895.1 Penaeus vannamei | reverse complement strand
TCAACCATCCGCCAACACTCAAAAAATTAAAAATTAAAAATAATAATAACAATAAATAATTTTAAAAATAATAAAATTATATAATAATAAAAACGTCGGGTCGCCGGTTGACAGTCGGCGCATTGGGCAATTCGGCAGATTTGACCCCGAAATAGAAAACAATTATTTTCTTGCCCGATCGAAAATCCCCGGCCATCCACACCGCTAATTAGTTTCCGGGTTTCCGCTCGGGTCGCCGTGGTCGTCAGGTGTCGTCAATCATCAATCAATGACCAACTACCAAGCATCAAACATCAACCACCAATCTCTAACCGTCAACCATCAATCACCAACCGCCGATCTCTTAATCAACCATCAATTACCATCTCTAATCATCAATGGGCAACCTCCAGTCTCTAACTAGCAATCTCTAATCACCAATCTCTAACCATCAACCAACAAGCACCAATCTCTAACCATCAATCATCAATGGTCAACCCCTAATCACCAGTCTCTAACCACCAACTACCAATCTCTGACTACCAACTGCCAATCTCTAACTACTAACTATCAATCTCTAACCACCAACCACCAACCACCTATCAGCCGCTGCAACGAGGCGCACAGGAGCAACAATGCCTGCGCCTCTTGCACACAAAGGCGACGCAAGCATTAGCTACGTCAGGCCTTCATTAGCATCATTGCACAAACACTTCCGCCGCCATTGCACAAACCGACGGCGCGCAATCGGGCAATCCAGATCTGGCAATGATCTATCTACCTATGTAGAAACCGCGGAGGAAGGAGGAAGGAGGGGGAAGGAGGAAGAAGGGGGAAGGAGGGTGGAGGGGGAAGGAGGAAGGAGGGAGGGGGAAGAGGAAGGAGGGAGGAAGGAGGGGGAAGGAGGGAGGAGGGGGAAGAAGAGGAGATGGGAGGAGATAGGGAGGGGAGGGATAGGTGAAGGAAGAGAGGCAAGAGGAAAAAGGATAGGAAGGAAGAAATAGAAAAAAAGGGAAGGAAGGAGGAGAGAGGAGGAATACAAGAAAGAGAAATGGGACGAGGATTTTAAAAGTGAGGACGATAAGGAGGAGGCTGAAGAGGCAAGCGAGGAGCCGGGGTATGATAGAGCAGGAGGCGAGGAGGCAGCGGAAGGAGCAGCAGGAAGAAAAGAGGAAGCGGCAGGAGGAGCAAGAGGCGAGGAGGAGGCGAAGGGGAAGCTGCAGGAGGCGAGGAAGAAGCGGTAGGAGGAGCAGGAGCAGGAGGCAAGAGCAGGAGGCGAGGAGGCAGCGAAAAGAGGAGCAGGAGGCGAAGAGGAAGCTGCAGGAGGCGAGGAAGAAGCGGTGGGAGGAGCAGGAGGAAGCGGCAGGAGGGGCAGGAGGCGAGGAGACAAGAACAGGCGGCGAGAAGGAAGCGGCAGGTGGAACATGAGGCGAGGAGGAAGCGGCAGGAAGGGCAGGAGGAGAAGGGGAAGCTGCAGGGGGCGAGGAAGAGGAGGCAAGAACAGGAGGCGAGGAAGAGGAGGCAAGAACAGGAGGCGAGAAGGAAGCGGCAGGAGGGGCAGAAGGAGAAGGGGAAGTTGCAGGAGGCGAGGAAGAGGAGGCAAGAACAGCAGGCGAGAAGGAAGCGGCAGGAGGAGCAGGAGGACAGCCCCGCCGACAGCAGCCGCCCGCGAGGATTACTCCGAAGCGAGCCGCAGCATCGGGCGAGCGTCGTCATTAGTCGCGCACGCCCAGATTAAATCCAAATATGAATGTCGGGCCAATATAGCAGCATGCGATAATGGCCTTGGGGCGGACCTCAATGAGGCATCAAGTGGGTTTCCTACCTCTAGAGGTCGTTAAATGCTCCTCCTCCTCCTCCTACTCGTCTCCTCCCCCTCCTTTCCCCCTCTTCCTTGCCGCCCCCCTCCCTTCCTCCTCCTAAATATCTCCCCTCTCCACCTCCTCTTCCAACGGTCCTACCCGTTCTCCCTACCTGTCCCCTTTACCTCAACCCCCTCCCACCCACCCCTTCCATCCAGCCACCCCTCCACTCCCCTCATCCACGCTCCCTTCCACCACCTTCACCCTCACCCATCCCCTCATCCACCCACCCTTTCATCCTCCCCTCCCTTCCACCCACCCTTCCAACACCCTCCCATCTCGCCCCTTCCCTTCCCTCACCCTCACCCATCCCTTCCCAACCCTCACCCATCCCTTCCCCCCATCCCTCCCTACCCTCACCCCTCCCTTCCCCCCACCCTTCCACCACCCTCCCCCCTCCCTCCCCCCCACCCCTCCCTTCCCCCCACCCCTCCCTCCCCCTCCCTTCCCTCCACCCCTCCCTCCCCTCGCCGGAGTCTTCACATAAACAGCATTTCATTACCAGCGTCGAGTCGCGCCGGATTAAGTCGAGCAATCAAAGCGACCCTCTTCAGCTCCCCGGCTTCCATTTCCCCGCATCAACAACTGCCAACAAATTAAATTAATACTGCTAATGATGCCCGCTCGATCCGTGTGCAAATATGCAGCGCTATAATCGG
>NC_091569.1:13251154-13253654 GCF_042767895.1 Penaeus vannamei | reverse complement strand
TGAAAATGGGGACGATGAGGAAGAGGAAGAGGAATATGGAAATAAAAACAAAGACATAAGACAAAGACGAAGACCAAAATGGAAGATTATTAAACCCAAAACAACCACAATGCCAGGCCAACTAATGAGGACACCCGCTCACCACCTAAAAAACAAAAAATACAAAATAAAAAAATAAGACAATGAATAATAAAAAAGAAGAGGAAGAAAAGAAAAAGAAGAAAGAAGAAAAATTGAGAAAAAATTAGAAGAAAAAAGAAAAAAAGAACAAGAAAAAGAAGAAGAAAACGCAGTATAAGAAAAATATAAGAACTAAAACAGAAGAAAAAATAAGAAATAAGCACACCAACCGGACATCCCCCGACTCACCTTGAGAACCGCACCCTGCCAACCCCCCTCCCCCTCTCCACAACCCAAACCATCCCCGACTCACCTTGAACAACCCCACCCTCCCAACCCCCCTCCCCCTCCCCCCAACCCCAAACCAACCCCGACTCTCCTTGAACAACCCCACCCTCCCAACCCCCTCCCCGCCCCCATCCTCTCAACCCCCCCTCCCAACCCCCCTCCCCCTGCCCACAACCCCAAACCAACCCCGACTCACCTTGCACCTTGACGGCGACCTCCTGCGTGACGAGTCCGAGCGTCGACTGCGCCTGGCACGTGTAGTTGGCCGATTCCTGGATGTTCTCGAGCACCAGGACGTTCTTGGTGATCAGGTTGTCCGTCATGTCCTCCGCGGGGCCCTGGCGGGAGTTCTGAGTCGCGAATATTATCAGGGACTTGGAATGCGGGAGAGGGTGTGTGTGCGTGTGGGTGTGTTTGTGTTTGTGGGTGTGTTGTGTTTGTTTGGGAGTGTGGGTGTGGGTGTGGGTGTGGGTATGGGTATGGGTTGTGTTGTGTGTGCTTGTGTGTATGTGTATGTGTATGTGTATGTGTATGTGTATGTGTATGTGTATGTGTATATGTATATGCATATATATATATATATATATATATATATATATATATATATATAATATATATATATATATATATATATATATATATATATATATATATATACATATATATATATATATATATATATATATATATATATATATATATATACATATATATATATATACATACATATATATATATATATATATATATATATATATAATATATATATATATATATATATATATATATATATATATATATATATATATATATATATACATTTAAATATACATACACTATTGCATGCTGAACAAAAGCACAGACACAGTAACGTGTGCACACAGATAAAATGAAACACAACTAGAATAGGAAACTAATAAATGTCGTGACATTTCGAAACCAGCAGTTTCCTCTTCGGACGAAGCAGAAAAACCGCAATGGCATTTTTTACTTCGATCCCTTGTTCGGTTCGGTTAGTCACGACTTTGACTGTTTCTATTATATCTCAGTTTCACTTCACAAATGCACATACGCACACAAACACAAACACACACGAAATAAGTAAACAAAACTTATAAAATATTACAAAATAAACCTTATCACCAAATTTATTATAAAACACAATATCCCAAATCAGAACCTATCCAACCGCGTGTTCCCCCGGGGGCGCCAGGCCAACACCCCCGCAGGAACACGCCGAAGGCACAGCGGCCGAGGCAAGAGGGAGCTCCGCCATCGGTGCCGTACTCTGCCGTACTCTGCCGTACCTTCTTCCACTGCACGTACGGCATCGGCGAGCCCACGGCCACGCACGGGATGCTGAGGGATTCGCCGGGCATGACCTCGTAGACGGAATCGGGGGGCATGCTGAAGCGAGGGGGCACGCGGCGCACTGCGAACGAGAAGAAGAGACGAGTCAATAATTTGTCATTAGCGCTGCTTCTATTAATTACGCGCTGTGAGGTACCGTCAATGGCATTTGTTCATAATGAAGATGTCTGTTTTGCCAAATATCAATTATGAACGTATCTGCTTGTATTGGGACTGTCACTCTTTATTAATTAATCATAATGAACTTGTCTGTTCACATCAACCATCCGCTATGATCGCGGCTGTCTGCATTAATCAGTAAAAACGAATGAATTTCAGATTTAGCATTTAAAGAAAAAAATCTGCAAATTCTGGGGAGGAAAAACAATGTAAATAATGCAACACTGCAAATTCTCACAGCGCGTTAACACGTGACAAAAAAAGCTGATAATCACTTTGAAAATGTTAAAGGAATCTGCAAAAAATGAATAAATGAATTTAAAAAATGCAATGGGTGATTAACCTGCAACAAACTAACGAACCCGATGCAACAAACAACATAATTACGGATATAAATAGTGCCTGCAAATCCTATGTGCAGCGATAAATAAAAACACTGCAATGCCCAAACCCATAAACAACACTAAAATATATTCATACACATAAATTCAATATATATATTTATTATCCAACATATTACGGTTAACACAAACAAATCCGCAGGCTATGATTAAAAGACACA
>NC_091569.1:13226154-13238654 GCF_042767895.1 Penaeus vannamei | reverse complement strand
CCCCCCCCTCCCTCTCCCATCTGCTCCTCATGGCCCCAACAACTACACCTTCCTCTCATCTATTTACCTCGACACCGCGCGGGGTATACGAGCGAGACCTGAACAAACTCTCCCCTTCTCTCGTCCGTAGCCAGCGAGGCACTGAGCTCACGCCGTCCAGTGGCCGTCTATACCCGTCTCCTTTGGTCGTGTCTTAAGGGGCATCTGTTACATCTTTTGACGTGAAAGGGGAGGTGAAGGGGGAGGAGGACGGGGATGGAGGAGGAGGAGGAGGAACGGGAGGAGGAGAAAAAGAAAAAGGAGGTGGAGGAGGTGGCGTTGGAGATGGAGTTGGAGCAGGAGGAAGAGGTGGAGCAGGAGGAGGAGGAAAGTAACGAAAGAGGGGGGTTGAGGAGGAGAATAAGTGGGCTGATATAGCTGGGAAATGGTGATAAGGGGAAAATGGAAAAAATGTAGAAAGAAGGAGAAATGATGGATATATAAGGCAGGAGAGAGAAAGGGGAAGGGCGAAGTAGGTAGTAGGAATCATGGAGAGGAAGGACAGATGATGGAGGAGGAGGAGGAGGAGAGACGTTGGAGGTAGGAGGAGCAATGGTAGAGGAATTACGATAGATGAAAGAAGGGGGAGAGGGAAAGTTGTCAGGATATTGAGAAAAATGGGGGAGATGAGATATAGTGGGGGAGGAGAGAGAAAAACGGTAGACAAAAGAATGGGTGACAACCAGAAATAGCCAGGATACGGAGAAGCGACGGAGAAGGAGAGAATGAATAAGGATGAGCGACGGCAAGGGACCGAGGAAGTGAGAGAGAGAGAGAGAGAGAGAGAGAGAGGAGAGAGAGAGAGAGAGAGAGAGAGAGAGAGAGAGAGAGAGAGAGAGAGAGAGAGAGGAGAGAGAGAGAGAGAGAGAGAGAGAGAGAGAAAGAGAGAAAGAGAGAAAGAGAGAAAGAGGAGAAAGAGAGAAAGAAGAGAAAGAGAGAAAGAGAGAAAGAGAGAAAGAGAGAAAGAGAGAAAGAGAGAGAGAGAGAGAGAGAACGATAGAAAGAAAGAAAGAAAGAAAGAGAGAGAGAGAGAAGAGGGGTGAGAGGAAAAGAGGAGAAGAAAGGAGTGACGGCGGGACCACAATAAACAAAAGGGCTGTTCTTCTAGAGTCCGCAAGGAGAGACGACACGTGGCCGTCGGTTCCACAGACACGACTGTCTGTCTGTCTGTTTCCCTGCCTGTCTGGGGGCGGAAGCGAAAGAAAAGGAGTGAAACGGGGGGGGGGGGAGAAGAGGAGGGAGGAAAGTGGGAGGAATGACAGGAAGGAAAATGGGAAGAAGGTGATAAGAGGAAAACGGGAAGAATGGAAGGGATGAAACGGGGGAATAAAAAAGGAAGAGAAGAACAAAAGAAAGGGAGGGAGAAACGGGAAGGAGGAAATAAAAAGGATAGTAAACGGAAATTTAATATAAAAGCAAAAATGGGAAAAGACTAAACGAAAAAGAGAGAAACAAGACAAAAGAAAAGAGACAGAGATGGAAGAAAGGGATCCGGCCGCAGAAGAGAATCTGGCGAACTCCCTGGAAGCTGATCCCACGCTGGCTCCCTTTCTCATAGCATTCGATAACTATTCAAAACTCAGCACCCACTCTCCGCGCTCGGCATTTGTTCGATAATGAATAAAGAAGAGGCGGCATGAATGTAAAGCCCCTTTCATGATGCATCCACTCAGCCGCATCCGCTCTCACCCGGCTTGCTCTCCCCTCGCGAGCACAAACATCTACTAAAAAAAAGAAGCACACTTTCGATACCTCACAAACGACTTAAAAGGCCCTGGTCACCATGGCACCAGTGCAAAAGAACCTTGGTACTCTCATTAAGGCGCAGGGGGCAGGAGAGGGCAGGTGGGGTCAAGTGAGGGCAGGTGAGGGCACGAAAAGGGGAAGGAGGAGGAAAGGAGAGCTATTGGGATGAAACGGAAAAGGGGAGACGTAGAAGGGGAGAACTGTTAGGGCATGATAAAGGGGAAAGGGAGAGAAGGGGATCTGAATTAGGGCATAAGAGGGGAAAGGGGAGAGGGGAAAAGCAGTTATGGCATAAGAGAGAAAAAGAGAGAAGAGGGAAAGAGGAGAGAGGTAATAGAAGAGAAGAGAAAGGCCAAGAAAGTTGAAGAGAGACGAAAAGAAAATCGAAAAGAGAGGAAAAGAATGTCGAATAAAGAGGGAAAGAAAATCGAAGAGGAAAAGAAAGTCGAAGAGAGAGGCAAAGAAAGTTGAAGAGAGAGAAAAAGAGAGTCGAAGAGAGAGAAAAAGAGAGTCGAAGAGAGAGAAAAAGAAAATCGAAGAAAGAGAACAAGAAAATCGAAGAGGAAGTCGAAGAGAGAGGCAAAGAAAATCGAAGAGGCAAAGAAAAGAGAGGCAAAAGAGAGTCGAAGAGAGAGGAAAAGAGAGGGAAAGAGAGGGAGGAGGCAAAAGAGACGACGACCGATCCACGGAGATCAAACAGGCGGTCGGACGAGGGGAGAGCAGCCCTCCCCTCGTAAGAAACGCAGCAGATTAAGCGGCGGCAAAGAAGCAAAGTGACGCAGCGAGGCCTTTCAACGCAGGACAGCTTATCTTTTGATGGAACAATAATAAAAACAAATCTCCGAATAAATCAGAGGAAAGGGGGGGGGGGGGGGGGTGGAGAGGAAGGTGTGAGGGGGAGGGGATGGAGGGGGGTGGAGGGGAAGGTGTGTGGGGGAGGGGATGGAGGGGAAGGAGGGAAAGGAAAGGGGAGAAGGGGGGAGTGGGGTGGAAGGGAGGGAGGAGGGTGTGGAGTGAAAAGAGAGGGAAGGAGGGGGATGGAGGGGAAGGAAAGGGGAGGAGGAGAGAGGAGGAGGAGGAAGAGTAAGGAGGGGGAGCTTGGGGAACGAGTTTCAAGGAAAATGAAAAAGAAGAAATGGCAGAAAGGAGGGAGAGAAAACAAGGAAGAGATGAAATGGAAGGGTGACACACACATGCACGCACGCACAAAAACACAAACAAACAAACAAATAGCCCCAAAGTGATGATGCTAACAAAAAAAAATAACAGGAACAACAACATTAATAACAACACGGCAATTATAATACCAATGAAACCAAAATGTCTTACATACAAACAAAAAAAAAAACAAAAAATAATAATAAAAAAAATACAGAAAGTAAAAAAAGATGAAATTTTCTGCAAAAACTCATGCAACCCCCCCCCCCCCTGTCGAAACAGCTGCAACATTACGGCCCATTCGGAACATCAATTAATCACACAGATAATGAAGTACGCGCGTATGAAATGCCCTTTGTTTCGAAATATATTCTTTATCGGTTCTTATTCCAGTTTTGCATTCAACGTTTGAAAAAAAAAAAATAAATAAAAAAATATATAATAAAATAAATTAATTCAAGTTCATTTTGCATTTACGCTTGAAAATATATATACAGACATAAAAATATGCAATAAAATGAATTAATAGACTGAAAATTAAAAGGAATGCAATAATCAAATGCTTCTATATCACTCAACAATTTCGCAACAACATCCGTCCTGAAATCGCAAATGAATAAATAAATAAAAAATAAATAATAAATCCCTAGTGATATTCTTGATCAGGAACACCACCATCGTCATTATCAATAGTATTTCTTCCACTAGCATATCATAACGGCAATAACAGCAAGTAATGATCATCATCATTATTAATGAAAATAATCATCATTATTATTACGACTGCAAGTAATGATCATTATCATTACTGCTGCAAATAATCATCATTTTTATTACTACTGCTACAACTACTATTGTTAGGGTTATCATCACTCACTTTACTACCATTCTTGTTATTTGGCTTTCAGTTACTTTTTTGATAGAATAATTAGTAATATCAAAGACGCTGTACACCCCTAAACAAGGCAGTTCATTGAAACCATCATCATGTAGCAGAACATGAAACAACAACAATAATAATAATAACAATAATAATAATAATAATAATTATTATTATTATTATTATAATAACAATAATAATAATAATAACAATAAAAAATAAAGAAGAAAAAGGAAGAAAAGCAACAAGAACAAGAATAAAGAAAAAGAATGAAAAGGAAAAAATAAATAAAAATGTTTCGTCTCCCGGCCGAGTTATTCGCCTTCCTCTCCTTAACCTTTTGTGCGACTCTCCCACTCACAAACGACCTGCTTTTGCCTAACACGTGTGCGACTCTTTAAAACGACGCGGCCACTCACAACGGACGACCCTCTTACGACTACCGAGAACGACCACGAGTGCAAACCTCTTTTTAACGACCAAACTGCATATAATGTGTTTTACGAGCATGACTAAAACTGCCTGGGATTAAGTGCAGGCCAACGAAGGGGGAGGGGAGGGGGAGGGAGGCGAGTCTGTAGTCTCCTGTGTTTCAATATCTAATACATATATATATATATATATCTAATTTATGGAACGCCCCTCCAAATCGAAATATTTATACAAGACGGTTATTCCACTCGGGGGGAAAAATAACATCAATTTATTTTCTACCATAAAAAAATAAATTCTCTCATAATACCTCTAGATTGTAGACACTTTTTTCTCTCTCTCTTCCTCTTTTTGGCCGAAATGGAGCCCAATTTTTCGCAGTCCTTTTCCCCTTCCCTTCCTTTTTTCTCTCTTTCCTATTCTCTTTTGTAACACCATTTATACTTCCCTCCTTCCCTCCCTACCTTCTTTCCTTCCTCCCTCCCTCCTTTCCTTCCTTCCTTCCTTCCTTCCTTCCTTTCTTCCTTCCCTCATTCCTTCCTCCTTCCCTCCCTTCCTCCTTCCCTCCCTCCATCCCTCCCTTCCTTCCTCCTTCCCTCCCTTCGTCCCTTTTTTCCTCCTCCCTCCTTCCCTTCCTTCCTCCTTCCCTTCCTTCCTCCCTCCTTTCCTCCCTCCCTTCCTCCTTCCCTCCCTCACTCCTGTTCCTTCCTTCCTCCTTCTCTCCCTCCCTCCCTCATCCCCTCTCCTCTAATGCCTTCCCATTCGACGCCCTCAACTTGTGCCATTTCTACTTAATGCGACTCGCTGACGGGACCTTCTCTTCCTTTGAGACTAGCACTACCAAAGGTACCGTCAGCAATAGCTATTTGTCTCTCTGTCAGCACCAGCGGCTTCGTTCGCCGTCAGCACCAGAAACCTATCTCGCCGTCAGCATCAAAAAGCTATCTCACCCACGTCAGCACCACCAACATCCTCTCACCACCACCACCGACAGCCCATCTCACCACCAACCCCCCACCATCAACTCCCCACCTACAACACCCCCCTTCCCCCTACCCCTACCCCTACCCCTTTCCCCCTTTCCCCTTACCCACCATCCCTACCCCTACCCCTACCCTTACCCCCTACCCCTACCACCCCCTACCCCCACCCCCTCTCAACCGCAGCGACTAACGCATCCGCCACAGTACAGATTGAAAGGGAATTGACCGCTGATTGAGGGCCGGCTGCAGTACGGGCGAGATGGAGCCTGATGACCCGAGCCTCGTCTGGATGCTGCCTGATCGGACGCGGATACGGGTGATTACCATATCGCAGCTGTGGGCGGGGTTGGGGCGCGCGGGCGTAGAATTCTGTCTGGAGGGCGAGGCTCATCTTGTCGACATTGCTACCGAGGTCCGTATGGTAGATATCGGGCTGATGTTGAATACCATTTGATGTATTTTGATTGATATTCTGTCTGATACATATCAAATCGATACCAAAGACTGTCTGAGGGCATGTGGAATGGATACCAAGTCCCACCTGACACACATGAATCTGATACCAAACCTTATCTGACACAAATACCCGACACATACCAACCTCGATACCAAATCCTACCCGCCACACATCAAAACCTACCGAATTCCACATCAAGCAAAAAAAAAAAAAAAAGTAAAAAAAAAAAGAACTTAAAAAAGAAAAAACATCCGCCATCTTCTCCCCCCCCCCACTCCGCCCCCCACCCCCTTCGCTTTGCCTTCCTTCAAATTAACAGACGCAACGACCGAACAAATGTTTGATTTGGGAGAAAGACAATGACAAACGGCACCAGAGCTTACCTTCCGTGGCTTCTCTCTCTCCCCCTTCCCCCCATTCCCCCTCCCCCCTTGGATGCTAAGTTAACCTACGCCCAGCGCAGCACTCCCCTCCCCCCTCCGCACCCTCCCCCCTCTCCCCCCTTGGATACCAAGTTAACCTATGACCAGCGCAAGTCTACAACCCCCCTCCCCCCGCCCCCCCCCCCCCGTGGTTTATTCCACCCGAGGAGAAGTTACATATTAAGGAGAAAAGTCAACTCCGAGCGCAAAGACCCGCCTGTAAAAGTTAAACTGAAGAAGGGAATGAGTACCGGCTCGGCACACATCTTTGTTGAGATTCGGATACATGTAGCTACGCCCCCCTCTCCCCCCTTCTCCTACCCCCCCCCCTCTCCTCCGCACCCTCGCTAATCCGGTTCTTCTCTGGATCTCCATCCTGTTCTCATCTCCGCGTCCGAAACCCCGGCTCGATTCCCAAGACGTGAGGGTTCTCCGGCCTTTGCTCGCTCTCTCACTTTCGTTTCGGTCTCATTCGCTCATTTACTCACTCTCTCTGTCTCTGTCTTTCTCTTTCTCTTTCTCTCTCTCCTTTCCTTCTCTCTTTCTGCCTTTCTCTTCTCCTCTCGCCCTCCCCCTCTCTTTTTCTCCCTCTCTCCTCTTCTCTCCTTCTCTTCTTTCCTTCTCTCCTCACCTCCTTCTCTCCTTCTCTTTCCCCCTCCCCTTCTCTCCCTCCTTCTTTCTCCCACTTATCTACAACAACTTACATCTCATTTCGCTTGACGCTCAGCACTAGCTTTTATCACGGCCTTATTGCGACACTAACATAGGACACAGCTAATCATGATATCTTCCGCCCTGTCTCCAGAGGCCTAAGCAAGAAAGGAGTGCAATAGGCTCTTCCACTACACTACACAATACTCTCAATATGCTCTCGCTCTCACGACGCTCTCCCTATGCTCTCGATCTTAGTACACTCTCACTCTCACAACGCTCTCACTACACTCTCACTCTCACAACGCTCTCACTCTCACGACGCTCTCAATACACTCTCACTCTCACAATGCTCTCACTCTCACGACGCTCTCACTATGCTCTCGATCTTACTACACTCTCACTCTCACAACGCTCTCACTACACTCTCACTCTCACAACGCTCTCACTCTCACGACGCTCTCACTACACTCTCACTCTCACAACGCTCTCACTCTCACGACGCTCTCACTATGCTCTCGATCTCACTGCACTCTCACTACACCCTCACTATACAGCACCACGTATATAGTTTCATGTGCACTAGCACGTATGCAGACACACAAAAACATACCCATGCAAGTATTCATACACGGCATATATACAGAGACTATAATATACACGGCGTTTTGTTAAACAACGCTAACACAAAACAAATATTCCTCCAGTCTTATAGGCTGTCTCGTTCCCTTGTCTTCCTTTTCTCTCTTCTGCTCTATTCCCCTTCCTCTCTCTCTCTCTCTCTCTCCATATTTCGTCGTCTTTACTCCTACGTCTCCCATCTCCCTCTCCCCAATTCCATGTCATCTCCATTCCTCCTCCCACCTTCCTTCCCGTCCCATTCCCCTGTCTCTTCCCTCTCCCCAATTCCACGTCCTTCCTCCTTCCTTCCCACCACTCTCCCTTCCTCTCATTTCCCTTCCCCCTTCCCCCCTTCCCCCCTTCCCCTTCCCCTTCCCCCTCCTTCACGAAAGAGTAAAACTTCCGAAAAAAAATCCCCGAGAGCGCGCTGGCATTCGGCCGCGGACCGAGGCCATGATGGGCGTGCTAAGCGGGCGGGAGCGGCGTGATCGGCCAGCATCGACGCGCCATGTACAAGTTAAATGAGTTCAGGAAAAAGCGACTCGCCAGACGCTTAAATAAATGACGCCATCAGCCACCCCCCCCCCCCCCCCCCGCCCGCCCGCCCGCCCGCCCGCCGCTGCGCCTCCTGCGTCTTCTTCGCCTCCGGCCCCGCCTTCAGCTCGTCCCTTCAGGATCTCGTTGCCACGCTTCTTCGCCCGCCCGTTTGACACCACCCTCGCCCTCCGCTCAGTTCAGGCATAGCGTTCATGTTTATTTTTTTTTTAGGCATAGCGTTTTTTTCTTTCTTTTTTTTCTCTCTTAATTTCTTTCTTTTTTCTTAAGGCGTAGCAGTGAAAACACGAACAAACCGCGAGACTGATATGCAGGGAGTAAACTTCTTTCGGACGCTATGTACCGCAACTCCTCAAACTTCCTAAACCTGTACGCACGAGCTCACACATACAGCTACGGACACGGACAAACACACAGACAAACAAACTCACAAACTCACAGCCCCACAGAACCCTAAAACCAGCCCCATAGACCTTTAAAACCAGCCCCACAGACCCCTAAAACCAGCCCCACAGACCCCACAGAATTGGGACAAGACAACTCCAACCCACGAATTTCATAAAAAGCCCTATATTGATATCTAAATGAGGACACGAATTCCGTAATCACACACCATCCGACGGAGAATGATTAGAAGCCCCAACACGACCCTTTCCGGGAATCTATTCTGCAGTACGAAAGGAAGATATAAACGTTTATTGATCCAAATACCAAATAGATTTTATAACAAATTCAAATACAAAAAAAAAAATAATGCATGTACCCTTGAGAAAGTACTTTTTTCCTTTTAGCAAATTGTTAAAACAGTAATTAATATTCATCCATTGAACGCAAAGAATAAGGCATAAGATATAACGTGTACGCAATTATTGCTTTGCGGCCGAATAAGATGACGGCGGCTGCTTACAAACCCACGCATAAACAAACAAACAACCAACACGTGGGCGAATATTATCCATCGGCATAAGTGAACTAAAATAGAACACGAGGCTAATGAGCCGGATAGATGCATACATAGGGACAAGAGAATGAGAGATGGAAAGACAATGCGTGTGTGTGTGTGTGTGTGTGTGTGTGTACATGTGTGTGCGCATATATATATGTATATAAATATATATATATATATGTATATAAATATATATATATATATATATATATATATATATATATATATATATATATATATATAGAGAGAGAGAGAGAGAGAGAGAGAGAGAGAGAGAGAGAGAGAGAGAGAGAGAGAGAGAGAGAGAGAGAGAGAGAGAGAGAGAGAGAGAGAGAGAGAGAGAGAGATAGACAGATAGATAAATAGAAAGATAGGATAGATAGATAGATAGATAGACAAATAGAAAAAGATATATAGATAGACAGACAGAGAGATAGATAGATAGATAGATAGAGAGAGAGAGACAGAGCCCACAGTCATACACATATCACTCACCATACGCAAAACCACCAGCACCTCTCACAGAAGCCCCGCCCACACACCTAACCTACACGCATAAGCCACACCTCCTAAGACACAAATATCTGACAGACCCCTCTCCCCAACCCCACCCCACACGAAATGAGGAGCAGCTACAACTCCCCACCCCCGCTCACCCCCAACCCCCTCACCCCGACCCCCCATCCAAGTACCCAAAGACCGCCTCCCCCATTAGACCACCCCAACCCCCCATAAGGCCACCCCACCACCAACAACCCACCCAAAAGGCCACCCCACTACCCCCAACCCCCATAAGGCCACCCACCACCACCAACCCCCCATAAGGCCACCCCACCACCGCAACCACCCTAATCCCCCATAACCCACCCAACCACCCCCGACCCACCCATAAGGCCACCCTACCACCCCCTACCCACCCATAAGACCACCCCCCAACCCCCCTTTCTCCGCATCCAGCATGATTGAGCATTTTTTTCCCGCTGTGGCAGAACCTTGCATTTCTAGTTAAGCAAGAGTGAGGGAGACAGCGCGGGCATCTGTTTAATAAAGTTGTCAAGCTTAATGAAGAACGCTGCGAGGTGCGGGGAGCGGGGAGGAAGTGGAGGGCGTGGATGGGGTGGGGGGCGTGGAGGAAGTGGATGGGGTGGAGGAAGTGGATGGGGTGGAGGAAGTGGATGGGGTGGATGGGGTGGGGGGCGTTAATGGCGGTGTTGGGTGGGGTGTGTGGAGGGCGTGGATGGGGTGGGGGTGTGGAGGGCATGGATGGGGTGGGGGGCGTTGATGGCGTGGGTTGGGTGGGGAGTGTGGGTGGGGTTGGGGGCATGGATGTGGTGGAGGGCGTGGGTTGGGTGGAGTGTGTGGGTGGTGTGGAAAGGGAGAGGAAGAACGTAGAGGAGAGAGAGAAACCAAGATAATAATAACAAAAACTAAAATTAAAGAAGAGAGAAAATAGATAACTTCTCCACTTTCTTTGAGCCTTGTACCAAATTCTTTCTATGATCATCTAACAGCAAAGTTTAGAAATAAAATGGTTTCGTAACAAAAATACAAAACCTTAAACAAAACCTGGCATTTAACATCAGACTTCAGAACAATGGCTTAAGAAATACAAAACAGAACAGATCAGCCTTCCCTGAAAATAAACAAAGAAAGAGAAAATGTCAAAATAAATAAACAAATATATCAAAAAGTAAACAAATAAATACATGAAAAGAGAGCGAAAATAAATAAATAGTGAACGAACATAAATAAATAAATACAGTAAACATGAATAAACTAATAGAGTAAAGATAAATAAATAAGCATAGCAACGACAAATTCATAAATACAAAATCAATATACAAAAAGGCCGTCTACATCGAAATGCCAAGAAAAGACCTTCATAGACTAAATAACCATTCTCTCTGTTCTTTCTTCGTCTCTCCTCCTCGTGTTCTTCCTGATTTGCCTCCTCTTGCCCCACTTCCCATTTCCTTACCTCCTTTTTCTCTTCGTCTCCCGATCTTCTCCTCCCTCGCCTCTTCCCCCCCCCCCCCCCCCCGCCCGCGCCTAGTTCATTTGCCTTGAAAAGTGGTACTTATGCGTTAATAGGCGTGCAGGTGAGTCGATCTGCCCCTCCCTCGCGTGTTCCTTCTGCGGGTGTTCTTTGTTCTTGTTCTCCACCTTTGCCTTCTTCTCTTTCTTCTCATTTCGTCTCCGTGTCCGTCTCCGTCTTCGTCTTCGTCTTAATCTTCACTTTCGTCTTCGTCTTCGTCTTCGCCTTAATCACTTTCACTTTCCCTTCGTTTCCACTTTTCCTTATTCTCTCTCAATCTCACATTCCCTTTCTCTCTCCTCCGCGTTAATCTTCCATTCTCCTCCTTCACCTTCACCTTTTCTCGTCCTCCATGTTTATCAATCCACCTGTTTCGCTTTCCTTTCTCCTCCTCCTCCTCCTCCTCCTTCACTTTCACCTCCTCCCCCTCCCTTCCCATACTTCATGATAACATATAATTGGAACAGACACCCTATGACGTCACAAATTCTATCGGGAACACCAAATATATCCAGTTTCTCCGCGCTCTCCAACAAAGCTTCTCTAATGAAATTCCCGAAGCGTATGAACTTTAGAATCTTTATCAATATATATATATATATATATATATATATATATATATATATATATATATATATATATAAGTAGCGTTACAGCGACGTCGTTAACAACTGTCACGAAATTACGTTATCTTTGAAAGATACGCACCCGACGCTCTGACGTCACGAATCTGGCGCGAAATTCGACATTTCTTTCTCCGTTAGCCAAAGAGAAGAAAGAAAAAAAAGACTTCTTTGTTTCGCAACTTTCTTTTTCTAAATAGCTTTCTTAGCCGACCCCTTAACGACACATTAAAAAGATATATAATAACGAAATATCACAGGTAAAGAAAAAAAAGAAAAAAGAAAATCACTGCCCGCATAATCCACGGTCTTAAACCATCCATCCCACATCACCGCCCTTCCACCCTCCCCCTCCCTCCCCCCTCGCCCCACACCTGCCAAGGCAACCTAAGCCAGCTGTCTAAGCCACTCGCCTCTGGAGGATTGACGTCAAAGGAGGAGAGCGAGTCTGTAAATCAGATAATGTGGCATAAAAGCAGCGCGGTAATCCCCCAGATTTGGCATCACGGCCGCACTTAAGCCGCGGATTTCTGAGTGAGGAATGGATTTTCAACTCCCGCGGCGCGAGAAAAAGAAACTTGGAAGAAGGGTCAATCAATCTTTACTTTCCTCTCTCTCTCTCTCTCTCTCTCTCTCTCTCTCTCTCTCTCTCTCTCTCTCTCTCTCTCTCTCTCTCTCTCTCTCTCTCTCTCTCTCTCTCTTTGTGGAGGGAAGAGGACCCTGAAAGCGCACCTTCCCCTTTTTGCCTTCGTTTCGAGACACCGCCGGCCATTTTTTAAAATTATTTTCCTTTTGGAAACCGTGCCTTCAACCATTAAAATCTGGTTATCCATTTGGGTGACCACAATTTCCCCTGAATGTCACATAATTTTCCTTCTCCCCCTGACCGCGATTGCAACCCTTATCTCCGCAAAACAAATGCGATCCGTAAATCATTTTTCAAAAAAAAAAA
>NC_091569.1:13208654-13218654 GCF_042767895.1 Penaeus vannamei | reverse complement strand
CTGGCTAGACATTCTTTTAAGTCCGGCTCTTGATATATTATTCTGCAGTCTTCTCTTTACCTCTCTTGCCTTCTCTCCTCTCTTTCATTCCCTCTTTCACGCATCCTGGCTCTGTCTCTCCCTCTCTCTCATTCATTCATTCATTCATTCTCTCTTCTCTCTCTCTCTCCTCTCTCTCTCTCTCTCTCTCTCTCTCTCTCTCTCTCTCTCTCTCTCTCTCTCTCTCTCTCTCTCTCTCTCTCTCTCTCTCTCTCTCTCTCACTCATAACTGCAATCTTGCACTGTCTTTCTTTTATTTCGCCTCTTATTCCTTTCCATACCTTTCTCAATGTACTCTTATTTCCCCCTTTCTCTCTGTGTCTGCATCTGCGCCTATGTCTGTTTGACTCTGTGTCTGTATCTATGTGTATGTCTAAGCGTCTGTGTCTGTGTTTGCGTGTATGTCTATGTGTCTGTATGTATGTATGTGTCTGTATATATGTCTGTGCGTCTGTATGTATGACTATGTGTGTCTGTGTGTATGTCTATGTGTCTGTGTTTGCGTGTATGTCTATGCCTCTGTGTCTGTGTGTACGTCTATGTGTCTGTGTGTATGTCTATGTCTCCTTCGACGTCTATATGACCGGACGACATATTGCAAACCTTCAACAGAAGAAAATCACGAATAAAAAAAAGAAGACACAGAAACACTCCAGCCAGTGTCTTTTTTATCTAGGGGTTATTGCTTTATTGCCCGCGTCGAGACAGAATAAATGGGGTTTGGACGAGGAGTAAAACGGGTGATAAAGGGAGGAAGGGGAGGAGAAGCGAGAAACCGAAGGCGAGGAAGAAATATTAAATAACGCATTTCAGGTTATGAATAAACCCTCGTACGTCGCTCATTAACGGACGCTCTCACTTTCTCTTTTATTTTCTCTCTCTCGCTCTCTTGCTCTCTCTCTCTCTCTCTCTCTCTCTCTCTCTCTCTCTCTCTCTCTCTCTCTCTCTCTCTCTCTCTCTCTCTCTCGTTCTCGCTTTCTCTCTCTCTCGCGCGCGCGCTATCTCTCGTTCTCTCTCTCAACTCTCTCGCTCTCCTTCGCTCTCTCTCTCTCAACTCTCTCGCTCTCTCTCTCGCTCTTTTCGATTCCTCTCCCTCTTGTCGTATCTCCTTTCACTTCCTCTCCCTTCCTTCATCCTCATCACCGCCTTTATATTACGCTTTCTCTTTTATCGCTGCTTCTCTCTACCTCCACTTCGTCTTCATGTTACTCATGTGTTTCCTCTTCCTTACCTTCCTACCTACACTGTCTTCCTACCTTTTCTATTTTTTTTATCCATCCTTCCTTACCCCTTCCCCTCCCCCTTCCACCCTGTCACGTGTCACATCATCCCTGTCAAATATCCCCCCCCCCGTGCTTCTAGTGGCCCCCCTCCCCCCATTCATAGGCCTAAAGACTACTTCTGTCTCTTTTGTGCATCCTTTTTATTCTTTTGCCTATGCAGCTGGACGAATAGAAAAACAGGTAGATAGACAGACAGACAGATAGATAGATAGATAGATAGATAGATAGAAAGAGAGAGAGAGAGAGAGAGAGAGAGAGAGAGAGAGAGAGAGAGAAAGAGAGAGAGAGAGAGATAGGAAAGAATAGGGGGGATAGGGGGCCTTCTCTTCCCGGTATTTCCTCTCTTTTTATTAATCTTTACTCCTTTTCTTCGCCGGAGATTTGAACTTCCGAAATCAAATTGCCTCCGTCGCTTAAATTCCCGGGTGTCCCTTCCTCTTTCTCGCTCTTCTTTCCCCTTCCTCTCTCTCTGTCTCCCTCTCTCGCTCCCTCTAACTTTCCCTCCCTTCTCTCCTACTCCCTCTACCTCTCTCTCTCTCCCTCCCTCCTTCCCTCTCCTACTCCCGTCCCTCCTTCCCCTGTGTCCCTCCCTCCCTCCCTCCCTCCCTCCATCCCTCTTCACCTCTCCCTCCCTCTCTCTCTCTCTCTCTCTCTCTCTCTCTCTCTCTCTCTCTCTCTCTCCCTCCCTCTCCCTCCCTCTCTCCCTCCCTCTCTCCCTCCCTCTCCCTCCCTCTCTCCCTCCCTCTCTCCCTCCCTCTCTCCCTCCCTCTCTCCCTCCCTCTCTCCCTCCCTCTCTCCCTCCCTCTCTCCCTCCCTCTCTCCCTCCCTCTCTCCCTCCCTCTCTCCCTCCCTCTCTCCCTCCCTCTCTCCCTCCCTCTCTCCCCTCCCTCCCTCTCTCCCTCCTCTCTCCCTCCCCTCTCTCCCTCCCTCTCTCCCTCCCTCTCTCCCTCCCTCTCTCCCTCACTCCCTCCCTCCCCCCCTCCCTCGCTCCCTCTCTCCCTCTCCCTCTCCTCCCCTCCCCTCCCTCTCTCCTCCCCTCCCTCCCTCTCTCCTCCCCCCTCCCTCTCTCCTCCCCTCCTCCCTCTCTCCTCCCCTCCCTCCCTCTCTCCTCCCCTCCCTCCCTCTCTCCCTCCTCCCCTCCCCTCCCTCTCTCTTCCTCCCCCCCCCTCTCTCCTCCCCTCCCTCCCTCTCTCTCCTCCCCTCCCCTCCCTCTCTCCTCCCTCCCCTCCCTCTCTCCTCCCCTCCCCTCCTCTCCTCCTCCCCTCCCCTCCCCCGTGTCCCCCGAGCGAGCGAGGTCCGGCCTGACCTTGCGAAGCGCCTTCATCTAGCGGTTATGTCGCCTGGCTGCCCGGTAAACGAGTCAGCCGCATGACCTAGCATGGCCTCTTGGAGCGTAAGGTCTTGCCCCCCCCTCATCCCCTCCCCCCTTCCTCTCAGCCTTCAAGCTCATAGACCTTCTTCTTCTTTTTCTTTTTCTCCCTTTTCTTCTGCTCCCCTTCTTCACCTCATTATCATCACTCAATATTCACCATCATCTTATTCTTAATTTCTTATTCTTAATTTTCTTATTCTTATTATTATTATTATTATTATTATTATTATTATTATTATTATTCTCCTTCTTCTTCTCCTAGTCCTACTCCTCCCCTCCTCCACTTCCGCCTCTTTAACCTCGCCTCCTTCTCCCTCTCGCATTCCTTTTTACCCGTCTTGGGCCCACGAATCCTCGCTGAAGTCGACGAACGTGCTAATATTTTATTTATTCATTAATATTTAAAAAAAGAAAAAAGTACATTTTTTAATCCTAGAATTCCGCTTGTGCCGTGCCTGCCTGCCTGCCTCTCTCTTTCTTGAGGTCTTGGATCCCTCAGGCTAGAGAGCGAAGGACTTATCAAAAGCAATAACGAAGGGAAAGGGGAAAGGGTATCCGGGAAACCAGCACAGCGCAATTCGCACACCCGAAAGGCACAATTCGCACAGTCAAAGGGCATAATCCGCACACACCCCAAAAAACACAAAATATGCACAACCAAGAGCAAAACCAAAAGCACAATTCGCACACCTAGAGCAAAACCAAAAGCACAACTCGCACACCAAAAGCAAAACCAAAAGCACAATTCGCACACCCAAAAACCGCAATTCGCACACCCAATAGCCACAATTCGCACACCCAAAGAGCACAACTCGGCGCGGATGAGCACACGGCGCCGCCCTATGTCGACTTAGTTCCCCTCCATCACCTCGTCCGGCGACGCTTAACCGATTCTCCCGCCATTTCGCGACTCCGTGAACTCGGGTCGCCCTTCCTCGCGCCCTCCCCTCACCCTCGCACACCCTCCTCTTCTCCGCTCGCTATTTCCCCTCATCCTCACCTTGCCCGCCTGCTTCCTCAACCATCCTCTCCCTCCCTCCCCCTCCCCAACCTCTAACCCTCCCTCTCCCTATCTTCCCCCACCTTCACCCTCTCCTCCCATCCTTTCACCCTCCTCTACTTCCCCTCGCCCCCTACTTCCTCCCCCATTTCCCCTCGCCCCCTCCCTCCCCTCCATTTCCCCTCGCGCCCTCCCTCCCCTCCCCCATTTCCCCTCGCCGTTCTCTCCCCTCCCCCATTTCCCTCGTGCCCTCTCCCCTCCCCCCATTTCCCCCCTCTCTCCCCTTCCCCATTTCCCCTCGCCCCTCTCTCCTCGCGCCCTCCCTCCCCTTCCCCACTTCCTCGCGCCCTCCTTCCCCCTCAACCCTCTCGCCGTCCTTCCCTTCCCTCGCCTCGCCCGTAATCAAGTTCGCGAGATCAGCCGGGCGAACATTTCCAATCTTAAGGCTGACCAAATTATCACGCCCGAACACCCGCCACCCTACAAATACAACCTCCCCCGCCCGCCCCTCCCACCCCCCTCCCCAATTAACCCCATGCCGCCATCGTCCCCAACCCCTCTCCCCATCAACTCCATTCCACCTCCCCGACACTCCCCATCCATTAACACTATTCTCCCCCGTCCCTTCCCCCCTTCCCCATTACCGCCTCCCTCCCCCCATTACCTCGTCATCCCCCCATCCCTCCCCCCATTCTCCTCTCACTCCCCCGTCCCACCCCCATTACCCCTCAGTCCCCCTCCCCCCACATTACCCCCACACTTCCCCATTCCTTCCCCCTATAACCCCCCAAACACCCACCTCCCCTCTTCCAACCCCCAACACCAACAACCCAAACATTGGAAACTTGAACACAACACATAACAGTTACGCTGTTATGATGAAATCCCCGCGATCTACAATCTCCCAATTACGCTGCTAATTACCCAACTAACGAAGTTCAGCACACCATAACTAACTGTGCGGCGCCCCCCCCCCTCCGACACCGTAATCAATATAGTACGAACTGCATCACGGCGGCGACCGCGAGGCCAAAACACTTAACGGGAGAGAAACAATAAAAAAAAGTTTCAAAAACGGGACGAAACGGAAACGGAAGCTGCTTCATATACATACTGCTGATGATGAAAGTAATGGTAACGACAATAGTGAGAGAAAAATTGTAACAACAGCAAATATTTAAGTATATGCAATTGCAAAAGTATCGATTCCATTAATATTGATAGCATTATTATTATTATTATTATTATTATTATTAGTAGTAGTAGTAGTAGTAGTAGTAGTAGTAATAGTAATAGTAATAGTAATAGTAATAGTAATAGTAATAGTAATAGTAGTAGTAGTAGTAGTAGTAGTAGTAGTAGTAGTAGTAGTAGTAGTAGTAGTAGTAGTAGTAGTAGTAGTAGTAGTAGTAGTAGTAGTAATAGTAATAGTAATAGTAATAGTAATAGTAATAGTAATAGTAATAGTAATAATAATAATAATAATAATAATAATAATAATAATAATAATAATAATAATAATAATAATTATAATAATTATAATAATAATAATAATAATAATAATAATAATAATAACGATAATAACGATAATAACGATAATAATAACGATAATAATGATAATAATAATGATAATAATGATAATTATAATGATAATAATAATAATACTCACAAGAGAAAAATACCTGCGATAATAAGGATAAAATAATGTTCACAGTAACAGCAACCGCAACAAAAACAACAGGATACTACTTCAGAGCACGTGCACGAATTTCTCAAACATCGTGCATATTCCCGCAAAATCTTGAATATTGTCGTAAAAAATGAAAGAAACACAGCAAATAGTAGCCTCTCGTACATTAACGAAAACAAACAAAATAAACAAACGGCAAAGAAAACCCTAGTCGGCAACACCACCATCTCTTTCAACACACATTCTGAAAGCGATGAAAAACTGCCCCCCCACTCCCTCCCTCCCCCTTCCCCATCGGGAGAACCCAAACAAAACCCAAACAAAACAAACAACCAAACAGAGAAAGAAAACCGAATAAACATTAAACAGATTCCCCCGGAAGCAGTGCCCAGGGAACGGAGATAACGCACAACGGACAACAGCATTCAGATAAACAAGTATCCTTGATAACGGAGCAAAGTAAACAAAGGCGGGCACGAGAGGCGGGCTAATACAAGACATAAAATATCAGAGTAAACGAAGCACAATGGAAAAAAAAGTCAAAGGTAAACAAGAGAGACTCGAATGGAATTGAGAGAGAATGCGAAAATGAGAAGAATGGAAAGAGAGATCAGATGGAGAAAAAAATAAAATAGTTGGCGTAGATAAACGGAATAACGGAAAATAAAAGATAAAGTTAAAGGAATTTCTAACGCAAGAATCGAAGCAAAATAACTCGTGTCAGACTTTCACAAACAACAAAACAAATACTTGGACTGGGAACAAGAAGGGGGAGGGAGGGAGGGAGGGAGGGAGGGAGGGACGGACGAGAGAGAGAGGGAGAGAGAGAGAGGGAGAGAGAGAGAGGGAGAGAGAGAGAGGGAGAAAGAGAGAGGGAGAAAGAGAGAGAGAGAGAGAGAGAGAGAGAGAGAGAGAGAGAGAGAGAGAGAGAGAGAGCGAGAGAGAGAGCGAGAGAGAGAGAGAGAGAGAGAGAGAGAGAGAGAGAGAGAGAGAGAGAGAGAGAGAGAGAGAGAGAGAGAGAGAGAGAGAGAGAGAGAGAGAGAGAGAGAGAGAGAGAGAGAGAGAGAGAGAGAGGCAGAGAGGCAGAGAGGGAGAGAGGGGGGAGAGAGGGAGAGAGAGAGAGAGAGAGAGAGAGAGAGAGAGAGAGAGAGAGAGAGAGAGAGAGAGAGAGAGAGAGAGAGAGAGAGAGAGAGAGAGAGGGGGGGAGAAAGGGAGAAAGGAGAGAGACAGAGAAAGAGAAAGAGAGAAGGAGAAAGACAGAGAAAGACAGATAGAGAGAAAGAGAAACACAGAGAAAGAGCGAAAGCAAACAGACAGAAAGAGAAAGGGAGAGAGAATACAACACAACGCAACCCAGTAATAAAAATAAAAGCGACTTAAAGAAGCAGTACTGGCGAACAGAGACAGAGTGAAGGTGTTACCCACGTCATTAACTGGAAAACTAGGCCTAATTTGTCCCCCAGGGAAGGACGGGGAAATGGTGGAGGTGAACTGGAGCAGCAATGGAGGTGTGCGTGAGGCAGAGAGGGAGAAGCAGAGGGAGTTGAAAGTGGAAAAGAAAAGGAATACGTATGTGAGAGGAGGAGAAAGGGGGGGGGGAGATGGAAGGAGATAAAGAGAAAGAGGGAAAGATGGAAGGAGATAAAGAGATAAAGGGAGAGATGAAAGGAGATAAAGAGAAAGATGGAAAGATGGAAGGAGATAAACAGAAAGAGAGGGGAAGTAGGGGGAGAGAGTGAAAGAATGAGGGAGAGGGAGAGAGAAAGAATGAGGGAGAGATAGGAGAAAAAGACAAGACAGTGGGGGTAGAGAAAATAAGAAGTAGGGAGATAAAGAGGGAGATAAAAGGAAAAAAAAGGCAGGGGAGAAAGAGAAAGAGAGGAGAGATAGAAGATGAGAGAGTGAAATAATGAGGAAGAGAAAGGGGAGAGAGGAGAGAAAAGAGGGAGAGAGGTGAGAAAGAGACAGAGAATGAGTGATAACAGGGGGAGAGAATAGGAGAGGATGAGAGAAAGAATGGAATATTGGTTGAATCATGCACTGCAACAAGTTATGTAATTTTTGCACACACACAAACACACACACACACAAGAACACGCACACACACACACACAAACAAACACACACGCACGCACACATATATATATTTACACACATATTTCACCGCGACTCCGAGCGCGGATTCCCTCGTTTGGGTCGAACGAACCGACGCGACGCCGCCTCGAAGCACGAATGAACGAAGCCGCCTCTCCCCCCCCCCCCCTCACCTTCGCCGTCCGTCAAACCCTTCCCCGCGCCCGCAAATAATCAGGCTACGAGGGATAAAGCTGCCATGCTCCCACCGGGTACGGGAGGATCATTATTTTTAAAGGCGGCGGCGTTGTGTCTCTCTACATTCTCGACATCCTCGGCTCCTGTGCGGATTGGCGCGCGGGCTCTCGACCTTCGGGTCTCGGTGCTTCCCCTGCCCCCTCTCCCTCCTCTTCCCCCTCCCCCTCCCGCGGTCACTCTTCCCTCCCCTCCCCTCCCCATCCGCGGTCTCTCTCCCTTCCCCCTCTTCCTATCCCTACCTTTGCTCCTCTTGTTCATCTCTCTTCTTCTACTTTCCTTCCCTCATTCCTTTCCTCTTTCCTCAGATCCTCATCTCTTCTCTCCCCACCTATCCCCCATCCTCTAATCCCCACCTTTCTCTTCTCACCTCACCTATCCCCCATCTTCTAATCCCCACCTTTCTCTTCTCTCCTCACCTATCCCCCATTCTTCCGCCTCCCCTTCCTCTCTCTTTCGACTCCTAACTACCCCACGCAGACCCCCCCCCTCTCACCCACTCCCCTACCCCAGCCAGAAAAAAAAAAATAAAAACGCTCTTGCAAAAACAGAAACCTTAGAAGAGTAGAACCAAGTAGGCGAAAAAGGAAAAGAAATAAGAAAAAATAAAAACGGAAAAAGAGGAAAAATGTAAATAAAGCAGGTGCCGTTCTTCATAACAATAAAGTGCGGCGGGGGGAGGGGTGGGGGAGGGGGGTAATGACAGGTGACGGCAAGGGAAACCCAGAGGAAAGGGAGGAAGGGAGGGAGAGATGGAGAGGAAGGGAGGGGGAAAAGGAAGGTAGGGATGGAGAGGAAGGGAGGGAGAAAAGGTTAGAAAGGTTAGGAAAAGAAAGAAAAAAAGAATGCCAAAGATAGAGCGTAAGACAGAAAAAACGATAAAGCTAAAGAATTGCCACCACTTTAGAACCGATCCCTAACCTTCCCACCCCCTATACCCACCCATCGTCAGTCCCCCCTCCCCCTCCCCCCTCTCTCTCTCTCTCTCTCTCTCTCTCTCTTTCTCTCTCTCTCTCTCTCTCTCTCTCTCTCTCTCTCTCTCTCTCTCTCTCTCTCTCGAAAACCAATGACAAGCCAGTCGCCCGAAACACTCGAAGGCGACAATTGATATTCGCACCGAAGAATCGCCCCTCCCCCCTCCCACCAAAACCCTCCCTCCTCCTCCACCCCCACCCCCCATCCGAAAAAAGAAGGAGAAAAAGAAAAGCCAATAAAACTAATTCCCTTCCGACCGAGGCTAAAACTTTATAACTGGCGGCGAGAAGAGCACGGAAAGTCTTGCACGCGAGTCCGAGGCCACAGGACGCGTTCGAATTAAAAGTTATTAAGTTGCGGCAATGCGATCCGAGGGAGTCAAACGCCTTTCCTGAAGGGGGGAGGGAGAGGGAGGGAGGGAGGAATCAGGATGGGAGGGAGAGGGAGGGAGGGAGGAATCAGGATGGGAGGGAAAGGGAGGGAGGGAGAGGAAGGGAGGGAGGAATCAGGATGGGAGGGAGAGGGAGGGAGGGAGAGGGAGGGAGGGAGGAATCAGGATGGGAGGGAATCAGGGAGAGAGGGAGGAATCAGGGAGGGTGGGAGGGAATGAGGAAGGGAATAAGGCAGGACACAGGGAGGGAAATTGGAGGGTAGAATGGTGGGAGGGAGGGGAAATTGGAGGGTAGAAGGGAAGGAGGGAGGAATCAGGAAGAGAGGGGAAATGGAGGGTAGAAGGGAAGGGAGGAGGAAAGGGTAGAAGGGAGGGAGGGAAAGGGTAGAAGGGAGGGAGGAAAGGAGGGAATACTGTAACTATTACCAGAGAGAGAGAGGGAGGAAATCTGGAAGGGAATAAGGGAAGGAAGAAGAAATAAAGAAGGGAGGGAGCAAGGAACGGACGGAAAGGAAAGAAATAAGGGAAGACGTGAGACACGGAATAACGGAGAAAGGGAAAAAAAATGAATGGAGGAGGGATGGGGGGTAAGATACGGAAAAAAGGAAGGAAAGACAGGAATTGATGGAGGGAGGAAGGGAAACACCTCGCCATTTCCTCTTGGCGCGAGCATGTGTGTGCATGATCCGTGTGTTTGTTTCATGTTCGCTGGCATATGTACATCTCTCTCTCTCTCTCTCTCTCTCTCTCTCTCTCTCTCTCTCTCTCTCTCTCTCTCTCTCTCTCTCTCTCTCTCTCTCTCTCTCTCTCTCTCTCTCTCTCTCTCTCTCTCTCTCTCTCTCTCTCTCTCTCTCTCTCTCTCTCTCTCTCTCTCTCTCTCTCTCTCTCTCTCTCTCTCTCTCCCCCCCCCCCCCCCCCCATG
>NC_091569.1:13191154-13193654 GCF_042767895.1 Penaeus vannamei | reverse complement strand
TTCTACTGGAATGTCCGAGCGAGTCTTCACATACATGCGTGTAGGAATGTGTGGACATACACACGTACGCAGACAAGCACGCATTACAGATGAGAGGTCGTATCCCCGCCCTTATTATTTAAGCACGATTTCGACCTCTTCCTACCCCCCCACCCACCGCCTTGCTCGCTCTCATCTTATCCAAATTCATCAACCTTCCATCCCCCCTCCCCTTCCTCTTCCTCATCCACCACCTCCTCCTCCTCTTCTTCCTCATCCCCTCTCTCTTCCACCTACTCCTTCCTTCCTTCCTCCTCCTCCCCCTCCAACTCTACCCTCCTCCCTCCTCTTCCTCCCCTTCCCCCTCCCCCTCTCCCTCCTCCCCCCCTTCCTCCACCCCCTCCCCCTTCCTCTACCCCTTCCTCCTTTCTCTCACAGACGAAGCTTCCTTTGTTTAGCTCTATTTTTCCCCTTTCCTCTGGCGACAAACAAAAGGCGGCTGTCGATACGCGGGCGAGCAATGAGGCAACGGCGCCCATATGTGCAAGACATGGGCGCCCACCATCAAGCGCTTGTCCTCACACCTCCGCCCTTGCAGTATTCACAAGCACGCGGCCCACGCAGCAGCAAGCACGACCTTTTACAAGCACGCCTACACGCCCAGCACTCCCACTCATTTATGCACCCACATGCCCTCCCATCCCCCCCTCCCCCACCCCTTTCCCAGCTCGTACACTCCTCCTCACGCCCGAACTTGGTCGGTGCGAGCCAGCCCCCCCCCTCCTCCTCCTCCTCCTCCTCCTCCTCCTCCTCCTCCTCCTCCTCCTCCTCCTCCTTCCTTCCTCCTTCCCTCCTCCTCCTCCTCCTCCTCCGCCTCTTCTCGTCACTTTCTTTCTCTCATTTATCAGTCTTTGTTCTCTCCTACTTTGCCATTCTCTTTACCTCTCGTCCTCGTCCTGCGCCTCTTCCCGTCAATTTCTTTCTCTCCTTTATCAGCCTTTGTTCTCTCCTACTTTGGCTCTCTCTCTTTACCTGTCTCTCAGAAACTAGGCTCGGACTCCCCTCCTTTCCTTCCCTCTGTCTACGCCTCTTCGCTTCTCCCCTTGTGTCTTTCCTTTCTCCCTTTCGCTCCCTTAAGCTCCCTCTCTGCGCCTCGAATAGACTTTCTCCCTCTCCATCCCCCCACCCCCACGAGCCTCCCTTCTCCCTCTCGTATCCCTCCCCACGAGCTCCCCTTCTCCCTCTTGTCTCCCCCATCATCTTCCTTTCCATTCCTAGTCTGCCCCCTCCCCTGCTCCCTTTTTTCATGCCTTCTTCACGAGTCTTTTTCTCCTTCTTAGTTCTTTCTCACCACCTCTCTTTCCTCTGTTGTTTCTACTTATCCCGTCCTTTCTCCCCTTACCCCCGTCCCATTTCCTGTCTCCTCTTCCACCCCTCTGTCTCTCCTTACTACCTCCCTCCTCTTTCCGTCTCCCTTCACTCCCTCCCCTCCCCTACGGTCTCCCCCGTCCCTCTCCCTCAGGTTTTCCTTCACCCTGTCCCTTCCCCATCCTTTCTCCCTTCCCCCGTCTGTCTCCCCTCACCCCGTCCCTTCCCCATCCTTTCTCCCCTCCCCCCGTCCCTCCCCACTTTGTCTCCCCTCACCCCTGCCCCTCCCCCCCCCTCAGCTTCCCCTCACCAGTTTCCCAGTGACTCTGCTTACCGCGACTTCCCTCTGACTCATCCTCCTTCCTCACCCGTTCACTCCTCGTTGGCGACGGACGCAAGAACAGGAGGAAGAGGAGGAGGGCAATAAATGGGGGAAGGAGGATGAATAAGATGAAGAGAGAGGGAGGAGGAGGAGGAGGAAGAGAGAGGGAGGAGGAGGAGGAGGAAGAGAGAGGGAGGAGGAGGAGGAGGAGGAGGAGGAGGAGGAGGAGGAAGAGAGAGGGAGGAGGAGGAGCTGGAGGAAGTGTAGGAATAAGGATAAGAGGACGAGGAAAGGAGAAGGAAAGAAAAGGATGAGGAAAAAAAAAGAAACGAAGGAAAGAAGAGACGGAACATCAGCCAAAAAAAAAATCAGAACCAACAGCAGATCAGGAAAAACCGCGATAAAGAAAAGAAAGAAAGACAAGAGAACAACGAAGAAAAAAAGAAAAAAGAAAAAGAGAAAAAAAGAAAAGTCGTAATAAAGAAGGTATCGATCAGAACCACAAAGGAACCCGCTCCCCCGCCCCCTAAAAAGACGCTTGATGCCACACTCATATCGGAAAGGAAGATCCCCCGGAGAAGCGACGGAGGAGGAGGAAGAGGAGGAGGAGGAGTTGGAAGAGGAGGAGGGGGAGGGGGAGGGGGAGGAGGAGGAGGAGGAGGAGGAGGAGGAGGAGGAGGAGGAAGAGGAAGAGGAAGAAGAGGAGGAAGAGGAAGAGGAGGAGGAGGAGGGACCCGGCCTCCTCTCTTGCCGGAAGGATGACGAGGTTGGTGCCGCGGAATGGAACTTGGGATGGGGAGGAGGGGGAAGGGGGAGAGGTGTTGGGAAGGG
>NC_091569.1:13178654-13186154 GCF_042767895.1 Penaeus vannamei | reverse complement strand
ATACAAAATACAACACACAAAGCCCGGATGCTCTCAGATCTGCATAATCTATTTATTAAACTGCTGATCAAAGCATCCGATGGCCGCAGGTATCCGTTAGAGCGGTGGTCAATCAATCTTAATTTCAAAAATGAATAAATAAACAAACAAATAAATAATTAAGGAAATGCATCCATCTAATATGTTACTCGCTCTCGGGGAATTCAAGGCCGAGGAATCGATGCACCTAATTACACATTTTACGCTGCCTCCTCGCAAAGAGTGAGTGCGCTGCCACCGTAATGAGCACCGCGCGAATATCTAAACTCAAGTCGCGCAAGTTGGAGTTCGGCAAAACTCCAATAACAAAAAAGTATGAGTTCAATTATCTCGATTTTTTTTTCTTTTGCCGCATCTCTTCAAGCGTTGTTGCATCCCAGGCGCACGCAATCAGAAATGGAAGTATTTGTAAAAACAAAAAGAAAAAAAAAAGTTTAGAAAAATATATATAAAAACACGTATGCAATTAATTTCCAGCGCTGAACATTTCATAATTTCTATACTTAACATCTGCTAGATACTGATGGTCGCACAAATGAATTGAAATATGCAACGGGAAAAAGCAAGACATTTTACCTCATAAATTGCTCGCCCATCAATCAAATTCCCGCTCTGGAGGCCATATTTCCACGATCGTGTTGAAGCTTTCCTCATGACCACCGTATTTGTGAATAAACTGGATTCCCACTTTAAAACAAGGCGTTCGCGGCAACTTTTATTCCGCCAAGAGTTTTAACACAAACACACGGTATTTTACGCGCCATCGTCCCGTAGAGCGAAGCGAACCTGGTCCCTCCGCACGCGAGCAGTTAGGCCCACAGCCACGTGGAAGACGGACGCGCTCACGGCACTCCCACGCGTTGATAATTGTATATTCATGTATGGACATATGTTCATATATGTATGTATGTATATATATATATATATATATATATATATATATATATATATATATATATATATATATATATATATATATATATATGTATATGTATATATATAAACATATATATATATATATATATATATATATATATATATATATATATTATATATATATGTATATGTATATGTATATGTATATGTATATGTATATGTATATGTATATGTATATGTATATGTATATGTATATGTATATGTATATGTATATGTATATGTATATATATATGTATATGTATATGTATATGTATATGTATATGTATATGTATATGTATATGTATATGTATATGTATATATATATACATATATATATATCTATATATATGCATATATATATTTATATACATACACACACACACACATACGTATATAAATAGTTAATAAAAAAAAATATATAAATACAATCTATTTATCTGCTATTTGGTTATTCAATCATCCCCACGCAGGATCACTTCCTCTCGTCACCACTGCGCTACAAAATCCCTTCCTTTCTGAAAATAAATAAAATCAGGGGATCCTCCATCTCGTCAAATCCACCCCCCCACCCCCCCACAGCCCCGCCCTTAACCCCTCACCCTCGACCCTGAGAATCCACCCGCACCCCGCCTCCCATGCACCCCCGCCCCCCAGGTGTACTCACCCCTGACGTAGAGGCTGACGAGGTTGCTGAAGGCGGTTCCCACGGAGTTCCTGGCGACGCACTCGTACTTGCCTCCGTCCTCCTCCGTGCTGGTGCTGATCTGCAGGCTCCCTGGGGGGAAAATTAAGCAATTACAAAAATGGCAACAATAACAATAATAACAATGCAAATGTCAAAGATATACAATTTTGAACGGCAAAGCTGATACAAACGTTGTAAAAATAACAGTGACAAACAATTATGAGCACTGAAAGGCCGAACTGATAAAAATGTTGGAAAAATGGCAACAACAACAATGTAAATGACAAAATAACGAATATTCAATTATGAACATCAAGACGCCCATCAGATAAAAATGTTGGTAAAATGCCAACAATGACAATAACAATGAAAATAACAAAATGGCAAACAGTGCAATCACGAACATTATGCAGATTTGCAGAAAGGGCAAATGTGAACTAAAAAAACATCCTGACAAATGATCAACTTCAACTTCTGGATTACCATTCAATACACATTTTTCATAACATCATTATCACATTCATACCTTATATAGACACATACTTACTACCCTATATAAAAGAATATAAGAAAAATATATGCAAGAGCTTTAAAACCTAATAGACACGCTCCTTAGAAACGCCCTTCTATAAGAATAAATTCAAAAACCATAGTTATTATCATTATTATCGGTTAAAAAGACGGTACAGGTAACTTTGCATAAGAGCCGCACTAACGAACAGGTGCGAAAATAAGGTACTCCAAGACACACACAGATAAAGGACTCGACAAGAGAGAGGAAGGAGATGGAAACGAGAAGAGGAAAGGGAGATGGTGAATGGAGAGAGAGAGAGGGAGGAAGGGAAGGAGAAAGGAAGGGAGATGGGCGGGAAGAAAAGAAGGAGGGAGGGAGGGAGGGAGGGAAGAAGAGGAAGAAGAGAGAGGAAACGGGAGACAGGGAGAGGGAGATAGGGAGACGGTAGGAGGCAAGGAGGAAGGGAGGGAGGAAGAGGGGGGAAACGAGAGACACTGAGAGGGAGAAGGTAGAGGTAGGAGGCAGGGAGGGAGGGAGAGAGGGAGGGAGAGACGGAGAAAGATAGAGATACAGAGACAGAGACAGAGAGAAAAAAGACCTCTCCCTATATAACAGAACCTCTTTATGCACAAGCAACGACAAACGGCCAATTCAGCATGACCTTCGCGAAACATATTGGACGCAAAAATAACCCCGTCCGAAAGAGGGCAGAGGTCATCCTGGGGTTAAAATACGACACTCCCCCTCGTTAACGAAAATCGATTCCAAAGAGAGAGGGAGAGAGGGGAAGAGAGGGAGAGGGAGAGAGGGGAGGAGAGGGAGAAGGAGAGAGAGGGGAGGAGAGGGAGCGGGAGAGAGAGTGGAGGAGAGGGAGAGGGAAAGAGGGGAGAAGGAGAGGGAGAGGGAAAGAGGGGGAAGAGAGGAGAGGAAAGAGAGGGGAGGAAAGAGGAAGAGAGAGAGAGAGGAGAGAGAGAGAGAGAGAGAGAGAGAGAGAGAGAGAGAGAGAGAGAGAGAGAGAGAGAGAGAGAGAGAGAGAGAGAGAGAGAGAGAGAGAAAGAGAGAGAGAGAGAGAGAGAGAGAGAGAGAGATCGTCTCCCCCAATCTGTCGTAATGTCCTTCTACACAGCAACATGAATATCTCACTCAAATACATCACCACCACCACCACCAACAACAACAAGAGCCCAAGCCCCACAAACGGCAAGTCAAGGGACAAGACAGAAGCAATAAACTGCGAGCGTCACAGTGTCACTGCACGTCACTCGCCGCCGCCTCTTGTCAACGCATGCGCAACGGGAGGTGTGACTTGAGTGTGGGAGAAGGGGCAGAAAATGGGAAAAAGATCAAGGGAGAGAAAGCGAGAACGGGAAAGAGGGAGAAAGTGAAGGGGTGAGAGAGAGAGAGAGAGAGAAAGGGGAGAGAGAGAAAGGAGAGAGAGAGAAAGGAGAGAGAGAGAAAGGAGAGAGAGAGAGAGAGAGAGAGAGAGAGAGAGAGAGAGAGAGGGAGAGAGAGAGAGAGAGAAGAGAGAGAAGAGAGGAATAAACAGACAGAGAAACAGAAAAACAACAACAGAAAGAACGATTCTCCACCACTCCGATCCCCCTCCCCCGTCCCCCTCACTGCACCCCATTCTCCCCAAATCTTTCTTCAGTCCCCCCACCCCCCCCCGACCATCGGCAGCCACGCATCACCTTCATCACTGCAAAAATGACAGCCCTATAAATTCTCTCTCGGTCCTCTCGCCGCCCGCCCTACGCCCACCGGCTCGCCCCTTTCTCTCCCTCTCTCCTTCTCTCCCATTCTCTATCTCTTTCTCTTCCATTCTCTATCTCTTTCACTTTTTCTTTCTCTTTCTCTCCCATTCTCTATCTTTCTCTTTCTCTTTCTCCTTCTCTCCCTCTTTCTCTTTCTCTTTTTCTTTCTCTCCCTCTCTCTTTCCTTTTCTCTTTCTCACTTTCTCTTTCCTTCCTTCCTTCCCTCCCTAGCAAGCTGAGGAGAGAGGGAAGATGGGAGGATGGTGCAGGGGAAGTAGGCAGGAGGGAAAGGAGGAAAGAGGTAGGAGGAAGAGGAAGAGGAAGAGGAGGAGGAGGAGGAGGAGGAGGAGGAGGAGGAGGAGGAGGAGGAGGAGGAGGAGGAAGAGGTGCCAAAGCACAAGAAAAGGAGGAAAAAAGAGAAAGGAAGGAAAAAGAGGAGGGAGAGGAGGATGAGACGGAAAAGGTGGCAAAACAGAGGAAAAGGAGGAGAGAGAGAAAGGAAGGAAAAAGAGGAGGGGGAGGAGGAAGAGACGGAAGAGGTGGCAAAACAGAAGTAGAGGAGGAGAAAGAGAAAGAGGAGGAGGAAAAGGAGGCAAGAGGAAAAGGAGGAGGAGGAGGAGGAGGAGGAGGAGGAGGAGGAGGAGGAGGAGGAGGAGAGGCAGCAAGACGGGGACACCGATTCGTCTCTCCGATCCTCGAATTGCTCCAGTTTTTAATATCAACATTCCGGGCGGGAACCACGGCGGGAGTTGGGGGAGGGGGACGGGGGAAGGGGGAGAAGGGAGGCGACAGAGGGGAAGGGGGAAGGGGAAAGGGGGGGAAGGGAGGCGACAGAAGGGAAGGGGAAAGGGGGAAGGGGAGGCGACAGAAGGGAAGGGGGAAGGGGAGAGAAGAGGAGAAGGGGGAAGGGAGGCAACAGAGGGGAAGGGAAGAGCGGGTGGGGGAGGAAGGAGGAGCAGGAGGAGGGGAAGGGATGAGAGAAAGGGAGCAGGAGGGGGGAAGGGAAAGAAAGAAAGAAAGAAAGCGAGAGAGAGAGAGAGATGAGGGGACGAGAGGGTATAAGAAGTCCGCTATCTATTGCTCCGCACTGTGAAATTTGATGGATTTCCCCTCCGCCCCCCCACCCCCTACCCTCACCCCATCCCCACCCTATCACCCTATTCCCTCTTTCATTCTTTCGATTATTTTCGCCATCTGCCCTTCGGATTATGGCCGCGGTTTCGAGTCCATTCAATATTTTCTTCTCTTCTCCTCTCTCCTCTCCTCTCCTTTCATCTCCTCTCTTTTCCTTTCTTCTCTTCTCTTCTCTTCTCTTCTCCTCTCCTCTCCTCTTCCCTCTCCTCTCCTCTCCTCTCCCCTTCCCTCCCCTCTCTTCTCTCCTCTCCTCTCCTCTCTTCTCTCCTCTCCTCTCCTCTCCTTTCCTCTCTCCTCTCATCTCTTCTCCTTTCCTCTATCCTCTCATCTCCTCTACTCTCCCACCCCCTCTCCTCTCCTCTCCTCTCTCCTCCCTCCCTTTCTCTTAGCTTTCTTTTCCTTCCCAATAACCCGCGCTCGTTCACGGTCAATGCAAGACGCAACGAACCCCGAGCAACTCCTTCAGGTTAAGAGAATTAAAATCACCGCATAAAACATAAAAATAATAATAATAAAAATAAATAAACGACTGGAAAATTAAATAAATAAGAATAAGTGAAAATAAACAAGCAGATAAGGATAAACGAGCAAACACGCATATGAAAATAAATCAAAATAAATGAAAATAAACAAAGATAATCGAGCAACCAAACAGATAAAAAATAAATGAATAAAAAATAAACAAAATTAAGATTAATTAAGATTAAAATTAAGCAAACAAATACATACAAATTTTAAAAAATACAAATAAAAATAAACAAGCAAACAAACAAACGGAAACAAACAACCGAATAATAAATACACAAAAATCAGATAAACGAAGAAATAAATACGAACAAAAAGGATTTATTCCACCGGACAGACATGAACGGATAAGCCACGTGGCCGGTTCGGGAAGATTACTCGGCCGGAGAGGAGGCCAGGTCGCCGGCTGGGTCAGGCTTCATCGGGGGGCGGGGAGGTCACGGGTTAGGTCACGCTTCAGGTAATGCTTCAGGTTACGGTTCAAGAAAATTTTAAGATAACTCTTTAGGTAATAGTTCAGGTCACGGTTAAAGTACCGGTTCGGATCACGGTTAAGGTAATGGTTCAGGTCACAATTAATAAAATGGTTCAGGTCAAAGTTAAGGTCACGCTTCAGGTAATGCTTAAGGTAATAGTTCAGGTCACGATTAAAGTACCGGTTCGGATCACGGTTAAGGTAACGGTTTGGGTAACGATTAAGGAAATGGTTCAGGTCAAAGTTAAGGTCACGGTTCAGGTAAAGGTTAAGGTAACGATTAAGTTAATGGCAAGAAAATAACGAAAACTTAAGGTTAAAGAAAAGCAAAGAACATAAAGGATCTTAAGGAAAGTAATGGACAGTACAGGAAGGTAAAGAAAGAAAAAGGTAAGTCAAGGTAAAGGTAAAGCCAAGGTAAGAAATACTACACCAGTGGGTAAAGTAAGGCAGAATAAGGTATAGCAAAGCATAAAAAAGCTTAACATGGAAAGGCAAATTAAAGTTTGGAGAGGAAGGTAAGGTAAGGCAAATATGGCAAAGTAAGAGAGATAGCATTACAGAATTAAATGGGAGGGAGAATGCAGGGGTAGGGGTAGGGGACTGGAGGAGAGGGAGGGAGAGGGGGAGAGGGGGAGAGTGAGAGAGAGAGAGAGAGAGAGAGAGAGGGAGAGAGAGAGAGAGAGAGAGAGAGAGAGAGAGAGAGAGAGAGAGAGAGAGAGAGAGAGAGAGAGAGAGAGAGAGAGAGAGAGAGAGACAAAGAGAGTGTATGTGAATGTGAGTGTATGTACACCCATGTACGTGCGCATGTCCGCCTGCCTATCTATTCGAACATAAATGATAAAAAAACAAGAACAAAGCCCTCTACGCCGCCACGAGTTCCCAGTCTTCAGAACCGCCTCTGCGCAAAATCGTCTCCCGGTTGCACATTATTAAATATTAGCAGTGCAATCCCGAAACTTGCATGAGAAGCCCGGAGTGTGCGGGAGTCTGGGCAAGCATCGCTCCGTCTCTTTTGTTACGAAGCGAAACCGTCTCGTATTTCACTCATTCATCGTTTCTCGTTTTCTTTTCTTAGGTGCAGATCTTACATGGATCTATTAATTAACAAATACAAAAGTTTGCTGGTTTTTATCTTTTTGTGGGGGGCGGGGGGGAGGGGGGCTTTATTCAAACGGTGCGCGTGTACACATTCATGTAAATAAGCACACAGACAAACAGGCATTTGCGTGTACACATATTCCAACTTCTCCAACACTCACTCTCACTCTCACACTCGCACGCTCACTCTTACTCTCGCATCCACTCACTCACACTCACTCTCACACTCACATTCACTCTCTCTCACACTCACATTCACTCACTCTCACCCTCACATTTACTCTCACACTCACAGTCACTCACTCTCATCCTCACATTCACTCACTCTAACACTCAGCATTAACATTCTCACACTCAC
>NC_091569.1:13171154-13176154 GCF_042767895.1 Penaeus vannamei | reverse complement strand
AGAGAGAGAGAGAGAGAGAGAGAGAGAGAGAGCGAGAGAGAGAGAGAGAGAGCGAGAGAGCGAGAGAGAGAGAGAGAGACCGGCAAGAGAGAAAGAACCCGGTAGCATTTTTCTAGCCATCCTTGTACCACGGCATATCAGGAACGTCACACATCAACTCAATGACATCCGAAATCTGCTTACACTGCCAAAAATATCCTTTTTCCCCACAAACACAACAACGGAGACTAGTATGACCAATTTCCCTGCTTAAAAATCTCCCACGCCCCCCCTCCTCCTCCTCTCCCTCTCTCCCAGGCAAAGCAAAACGTCTCGTATTTGAAACCACAGGGGAAAGTGGGAGCCCCGAACCCCACCCTCACCCCCATCCCCACCCCCATGGTTCTGACCAATCGTCCTCGACCTCCCCATCTCCCCCCACCTTACCCTACCCTTTTCACCAATCGCTGCTTCCCTACCACTCCATTTCCTTTCTTCCCCTCTTCCATCTCCACTCTATTCTTGTACTTCTCCTCTACCTCCCAACCCTTTCCTCTTCCTCTCCCTCATCCCCCTTATTCCCTTCCCCTCCATCATTCCCTTCTCCCTTTATTCCCTATTTCCCTCTTCCCTTTCCTCTTCTAACGCTATTCCCTTCTCCCTTTCTCATTTTCATCCTATTCCTTTCTTCCCCCTCTCCTTACCCCTCCTTTTCCCGTGTCCCCACCTCTCCTTTCCTTATCAAATTTCCTTCCTCCCCTTATCCCCTTCCTCCCCTCTACTCTCTTTCCTACTCCACTCTATTACCTTCCTCCTATCTCCCCTCTTCATCCTATTCCTTTCCTCCCACTCTCCCCTCTCCCTCTCCAGTCCTTTCTTCCTCCTCTCCAGCCTATTTCCTTCCTCCTCCTTTTCCCTCTTCCCTCTCCACCCCATTCCCCCTTTCCCCTCCCCAGCTTATATCCCTTCCCCCCCCTCCCCCCTCCTCCCTCTCCTTTAACCCCATTCCTTGCCCGTCCCTCCTACCCCCTCTCCCCATATCCACCCCACCAAACCCGCCCGCATTGCCTCTGTACTCTCGCAATGGCGCGCACAACATCTCTCCCTCATTTCGTATCTTCGAGGTCTTCCTCCGCATCCGGCTCTCCCTCGAGCCTCTTCAAGCGGTGCATGGTGACAGGTGCTTCTCCAATCCCCTTGCTATCTACGCCTCTCTACGATAGATGGCGAGACACCTCCACCCACGAACTGTCGGAGTCTGTCTGCGATGGATCTCAAACCTCGGTAAAAAAAAAAAATTGCGTCTCTTTGCGGGGGGGGGGGGGAAGGGGGCGTTCACCAACCCCTTAATACTCACGTCTCCTTACGGCGGAGGCCCTCACTCACAATGTTGACTTCTCTACGGTGAGAGTCCCTCTTCCAAACCTCATAACCTCATCCCTACTCGACGGAGGACCACTCCCACACCTCACGGGCGGGGGGGAGGGAGAGGGAGAGGGAGAGGGAGAGGGAGAGGGAGAGGGAGAGGGAGAGGGAGAGGGAGAGGGAGAGGGAGAGAGAGAGAGAGAGAGAGAGAGAGAGAGAGAGAGAGAGAGAGAGAGAGAGAGAGAGAGAGAGAGAGAGAGAGAGAGAGAGAGAGAGAGAGAGAGAAAAACACTTTTCAAACCTCACGACACACTTCACTCTCCACCTCTCCTGCGCCTTCACCCTCGTACTGGTATTTTTGTGACTTTAGTATTGTATATATTTTTAAATGTTATTATACCCAAATTTTGTATGTAAATTCTGAGCCCACATAGGGACGTATTTAGATAGTGGTGAAGATAACTTAAGTTACCTCACCCCTTTGAGATGTATTTTTTTTCCTTTTTGTCTCGATAAACGTGTCAAAGTCAAAAAAGTCACTCCCTCCCTCCCCTAACTCAACGTGTGCGACATTCCCAGCGCTCCCCCCCTCCCCCACCCCCGGCGCGCCCCCCTGTGTTGCGCAATCACCCGTTCCACCGCCGCGTCACCCAGGGATTCCGCCCCAGAGCTGTCGAAGTCGCTCCGCCCCGACCCAACATAGCTTTAAATAAATCATTACCTCGCATGATATAGAGGCGTCACTAAATACCATTCGCTTACGATAATGACAATGCCGTATAAAATCCTGGGAATGGCTCAGATGGACTATATCCGTGGAAAATAATTCGTACGCTCCTGCAGTGCCACTATGCTTCGCTAAATTCACTAGTTAGGGTTCAGTGGCTTTCATTCGCCCCTTCGCTTCCTTCCAGCTGACTTTATTCCCTTCACTCCGTCAAATAAACTGGCTGAGACAACTTGACCTTTTTCTCTCCCTCCTGGAACTTTCTCTTAGTGAGGCTTTAATTAAACTTCTCTTTTTTAACTGTGGTAATTTTCTTTCAAGGTTAAGAGTAATCGTGGTGATTAAGTGCCACTTACTCTGGTCTTCGCCTCGGTGGCAATTCTCTCGCGTTATCTTTTTTTTTTTTCTTATTCTCATTCCTAACTGACATATCAAATCACGTCTTTAGGCATCCGTTTCCCTAGCCCATCAATCATCACTTTTTTCCCTACAGGAAGAATCATTTTTTGTGGAGTGAGTGGAGGACTGTTTACCTACCCCCCCCCCCCACCTCCCATACCAACTCCTTCCTTTCTTTATTCGCTTCCATTTCACTTTTCCCCCTCTTCCCCTTTACCTCACCCCCCAGGGCCCTGCGAGGCACAAACTTGGCACAATCTAAGTTGGGAAAGTTGAAGAGAACTTGTAAGTGCACAGGACCTCTTGGCACCGCCTCGTGTGCTTTCCGCTGGCTCTCTCTCTCTCACCTTGACGCGGTCATTGGGAATCACCTGTCATCCTGTCACGTGTCATAGGCACGTCGTCCCCGCTGCACACAGACTCTGTGCCTCTACGCGACGGCTACTGTCAAAGGCGATCTGTTCCCAAGTACTGTTGTCTCCGGATTGCAACTGACTGGCGTGTCCATCGGTGTCACTGCCCTTCGTTCTCTGGCGGGTTGCAAGCGCCGACCTTCATCCATGACCTTTCTCATGTCACACTTATGATATTTACCTTAAATCATCATCAATTCTCGGAGCTTTGAAGCATCTCCGACGCACACAAATCACACAAAGCGTCCACACCCCTTCACACAACAATAAACACACACGCACACATATGCATACATACATAAATCAAACTCGAAACCCACACCAACAAACAAAGAACACACAAATATCAACGGACAAGAGAAAACAAGGAGAGAGAGGGAGAGAGAGAGAGAGAGAGAGAGAGAGAGAGAGAGAGAGAGAGAGAGAGAGAGAGAGAGAGAGAGAAAGAAAGAAAGAAAGAAAGAAAGAAAGAAAGAAAGAAAGAAAGAAAGAAAGAAAGAAAGAAAGAAAGAAAGAAAGAAAGAAAAAGAAGAGAAAAGAAAAAAAGAAAGAAAAATAAAACAAAGAAAACCAAAACGCACAAAAGACAACACGCGACGTGCCATTAAAAAAGAAAAAAAGTAAAATGGCTGCACGGACGAATGAAAGGAATATATCATCCGGCGTGTATTTAATCCACTGCGGTTGGACGACTCCCATAAAGGGTCATTACGCCTTTTAGCAAATAAGAAAAGCAGCGAGCGACGAGAGAGCACGCAGGAGGGGGGAGAGAGAAGAGGGACCGGGAGAAAGGGAGAAGAGGGAAAAAAGGGAAGAAAGGGAAAAGAGGAGAATGGGGGGGAAAAGGGAAAGACGGGAAAGGGAAAGAGGAGAATAGAGGGAAAACGAAAAAGGAATGAAGGGGAAAGAAGAAAAAAAATGAGAAGAAAGAGAGGAGAAAGATGGTTTGGAAGAAGAGACAAGGGAAGAGAATACTTGAATTTCAATTGAGATAAATTACTGAAGGGAGGGGGAAGGAGAGATGGAAGGGGGAAAGGAAGGGAAAGAAAGGAGGGAGAGAAAAAAGGAGGAGAGGTAAAAAGAAGAGAAGGGAAGAGGAGAGGAGAGGAGAGGAGAGAGAGATGGCGATCGAAGAAGAGAGGTAGACAGACAGACAGACAGACAGACAGACAGACAGATAGATAGATAAATAAATAGAGATGGTGTGTGTGTGTGTGTGTGTGTGTGTGTGTGTGTGTGTGTGTGTGTGTGTGTGTGTGTGTGTGTGTGTGTGTATGTGTGTATGTGTGTGAGTGAGTGAGTGAGTGAGTGAGTGAGTGAGTGAGTGAGAGAGAGAGAGAGAGAGAGAGAGAGAGAGAGAGAGAGTGAGTGAGAGAGAGAGAGAGAGAGAGAGAGAGAGAGAGAGAGAGAGAGAGAGAGAGAGAGAGAGAGAGAGAGAGAGAGAGAGAGAGAGAGGGCAGGCTAATGACAATGCTGCCCTTCATTATTTGTCTGCATTTCCGCTAAAATTTACACACTCTTCTGCAGCAACGAACACCACATAATTTTCGACAATTAGCGAAATTAATTAATCAAAGAGAGTAAAACGAGAGAGAAAATAAAATGCAGTACAGCAGAGAAGCAGGAGTGTAGAGTAACAAGGTAGGGCAGATTCACTCCTATTTTCATTACATACATAAACATACATGCGTACACAAATTAATACATACATACATAAATACATACGTGCATACGCATATACATACCCACACACACACACAAATACACTCACACATAACTACACTCACACATAAATACACACACTCACTCACATAAGCAAACGGATAAACAAACAAACAAAAATGCAAACACACAATCAGTCGCATATGTGTGCGTGCATTGCGCGATAAAGGTTGATAACAAGAGGATAATAAAAGAAAAAAAGGTAAAGAGCAGCAAATAGGAAAGTGAAAGGAGGAGAAACAAGCGAACGGAGGCAAAAGAAGTGGAGAAAAGAAGAGCGAAAGTGGAGGAGAAACATAAGAAGAGAGAAAAAAAGAGCGAAAGTGAAGAGAGACATATGAAGAGAGAGAAAAAGAGCGAAAGTCGAGGAGAGACATATGAAGAGAGAGAGAAAA